>NC_060215.1:147452500-147700000 GCF_021130785.1 Homalodisca vitripennis
GAGGAGGCGGGTCTTGGAGCAAGTACATCTGTGGGGCCTGGTCCGGGGTCGGGTGGATGACGCGTACTGTTTGGGGACCCTCAGCTATCACGTACCGAACTTTAACAGCAGAAAACAAGTTTTTGTTTAATTTACCTCACTCACGCACAGTGATGCGATCGTCTTTTCCTCTGTTGCGGATGATGAGGGGTTATAACGCAATGCTTTTGGGTGGATCCGATATTGATGTTCACTTTGACAGTTTGAATATCTTTAAAGAGAAATGCATTTCATTAATTTTGTATACCAGTCCTTTATAGTATATTTTTCCTTGCACAATTTCTTAAATTCAAGCTACATGTATTAAATGTTGATTTATTATTAATTTATTAATTAAAATTCCATTAATTTATTAAACTAATTTCCTGATATTGTCATTACCATATACTGTATTTGTTATTTATCTGAATGTGTATTATTTATTGTTTATTTATTTATAATAATGCCTATGTAACGTTTAGAATAATATGCATTTATAGTTATTTTGCTTATAAATATTCCAGTGATACAATGGATATGGGACTTGGACTCAAACCACCTATTTAACATTTTGATTTGTTTGTACTGCTATAATGTAATTGGGCGTATTTCCTGTTTTATAGCATGAAAATAAAATAAAACAATAAAATAGCTGTTCTATCTTCGAGTGATTCATACGGATATGACCCTAGGATAATTAACATGTTCCTGACTCAGTTAAAATATGTAAAAACATGTTCAAATAATGTAAGTTTTCCTAGCTTAATCTCAAATAGTGCTTTAAATGAAACTTCTAGTAGGCAATGAAAGTTCTAGTATTTTTTATGATATGGATTTAATATTTCTAATTGTATCTCAATATTCAGAGGGAAATTTCATAAACAATAAATGGTTTTCATATAATTCTGGAGAAAAATAATATTCAAATGAACATTGCATTCATGTGGATTAAATTTTTGTTCTAAATTCCATCAAAGATTATAAATCAGTAGTTATAGTTACTGCAGGGAAGAGTGCTTAAGTCGAGGAGGTTCTTGTATTATGCTTAAAAATGAGTTTGAGTTTCTTCAGAGAAAAGATTTTTGTAATTTTAATTCTACATACGTATTTGAAGCCTTATATCTAGAACTACCTTTTTAAATTGCATAATAATTTCTTTATACAGAATTCCTCTAGACTCCAACATCTTAGAATTTATGAGTAGGTTGGAATCACTCTTAGAATCTTTACTAAACAAAAGTCGTAATATATATACGACTTTTGTATATATATATATATATATATATATATATATATATATATATATATATAAATTTATGACAAATTTACAATAATAAAATCAGTAACTGTCTTGTCCTGTTTATCGTAACATGAGTCAACACTAAAGCAAATTCTAAAAACAGTTACCTGTTTTAATGTAGCAGGTGTTCAAACTGTTCACCTTCGGCTGTTTGACAGTGTGCTAGACGTGTGTAAAAACTTGAGACATGATAGGGGTTTGTATTTGAAAATGTTTAGTTGCCCCCCTTTACCCCCCTTTAGAAAAGGGGGCCAAAATTTTCAACAACTTTAAAAATTAAAAAAAATATGTTATAATAGGTAGGGTCAAGGTTTCACATAGATATCTCGGGCCGTTTAAATTATATCCAGGTGTGCCAGGACATAAAACTCACTCTGTATATATATATATATATATATATATATATATATATATATATATATATATGTATATATTACAGATATATATCGCAGTTGACTTAAATGTTAATCTGATAGTGCGTAGTAATAATTCAAAGAAAGAGTCTCAAATAAAAGAATGTATACGATTACTTGATACTTATGGTTACCTACCTTGTTTCTCAGAATCAACTAGAGTAACTGAGAATTCTAAAACTTGTATTAATAACAGTTTAATAAATAAATATATTTAAAAAAACCCATTTGTAAAGGAACATTGAATTAAGAATACCTCACCATAATGCAACTTTTATTAACATAAATAACAAAATCATTCAAGCGAGAAACAAAAAAGAAATAGTTAATAGTTTTTTGGGGTTAATTTAATAAATTTTTGAAATATACTTTGCTTTAAAATGTTATAGCAAAAAAAAGGAAATAACAAAAAGAAAAGTTGCTTAACAGAATAAATTAGGATATCAAGTCCAAAAAAGATATTTGCGAATGCTTATGAAAACTTTATTTATAAATCTTATGATAAAAATAAAGCAGTTTGGTCTGTAGTTAAAATTGGACTAGGAGCTAAAAACAAGTTATTCTAAATTGAAAATTGATATTAGAATTATTGAAGACGGCAAAGATATTGCTCAATATTTTAATAATGTTTTTAAACACTGTAACAAATTTAAATGTAAAATCAAAAACAGCTGATGCTATTAAATTGATTGAAATGAGTGATAGGACAAATGATACATTTTCTTTTAGACATGTTTCAGTCAGTGAAATTTATAAATCCATAAAATCTTTAAATAACAAAACGTCTGCTGATTGAGATGGAATATCAGTAAATTTGATGAGAAACGTTATAACATATATTTCTTAACCTTTATGTTGTATAATAAATATCTGTTTATCTTTTAGTATTTTTACATAAAATTGTATATACATGTGCTCACTGCACCAACAAGTTTTATATTGCACAGATCAAAAGGACAAGTTCCTAAATTTCCATTAAATTTAATTTTTACAATATTTCTTTCCCCAAAATTATTCAAAATAACTAAGAATGAATATTGACTGGACTCCAGTTAAAAGGTTTACTTCCCCGCAGGTTCGATGACGATTAGCAAGAATGACTCTAAGCACTTTCAAAGACTTTACTAGTTACTGCTTCTACAGATCAACTGAGACGGGAGGTACGGCACGTCTACCTCACCCCACCTCTCAATTTCGTTATCAAACACTCCCATCTGCGATGGGCACCTTGCTAGAAGCCTCTTTTGTACTGTCCAGTCCTTATCATTCTTCTGGGCCTACTCCTTCCACCGGTAATCCAGTTACCCCAGAATTATTATTTAATACAATCGGTACAAGTCTTATACATTTTATCTCAGTTTTTGAATTTTTGTCTGCGCCTTCAGATTGAGAACTGCAACATTGACGCACAGAATACAGACGAACGATAACTTCACGGTCGTCCTTATCACCAACCCTGATGTCGTAGAGAAAAGACATTTCTTCGTGAGCCTCTAGGGCTATATTTCATGGGATTTTTGTAGGTGTTGATAAGTAATTCAGGACACTTTCTTTATATAGATAAGTCTAGATAAACTAATTTGGCTATAAATAATCACATTCCGTCTGTTTGGATTCACTTTCTAAGATATTTACAGTGCAATTGTAGTGTTTGCCTTGTGCCCCAATCAAGAAAATATATACCAATGAAAATCAACTTCGATTATAAAGCGTCTTCTTTCGACTCTTTTCATATACTTTCGATCTAACCAGATTCGATTACCTTATGTACAAACATTCACAGCTTTGTACAATAAGGTAGTTTTTATAACGACATTTAAATAGTATTTCATTTGCATTAGATGGTTTATTGATCATTGGTGCAATCTAAATTAGATTAGATTGAAATTAGATAACAACCTCATGTTTGCAATTGTCATTACACTACTAATCAAGCACTTAACAAAAATTTAATATTTTTTAAATATAAATTTAAACAAATATTTCTGTCTCTTTGATGAAGTTCAGTTGAAAAAGTTAAGTATCAGTTCACTTTATATTACGTGCCATCCTCATAGCACAGTCTGCTGGATACAATCTAAAACATTCCAAAATCAATAACAATTTATAAATGAAATTAAAAGTTTAAATTGGACGAAAATTTAACTCTAAACCATTCTTGAATCCGCCTGAGGACACACAAAACATTTGATTAAAATCGGTTCAGCTGTTTAGGAGGAGCTCAGTGACATACACATGCACAAAAGAATTATATATACATACATACAGTGCTCGATTTCTAGAAATTGAGGTACCGGAACTACAACCTGCCGAGACTTATCCCCCACCCCCTTCTATTATATATCATTCCATCACCACAAAACAGTGTTTGCCTGTGTAAAGAATTAGGTTCTTGAAAGGAAACAAGAAGATTTTATAGAACTCAAACTTCTTTTATTAACATAAATAGCAGTAGAGCAATACAGCATTACTTTTTGTATTCGGATTCTTTTTAAAATATAGTCCAAAACTTTAACTTGTTTTCATCGTATTTCTTTTCTCTTTATCTCTCCTTACTTTTGACAGCTACCGCTGAGTGGTGTCCAGAAACAAGCCAGGTGTCGACGCACACCGGACATATACAATAAAACTTGACTTATTACTTAAGGAAGTGGATTCATCAATTATCAGACCAATTTTTGTCTCATTCTCAATAATTTCACTTACAAATTTTTTTCTTCATTTCCTTACTGATGTGAAAAGCAATGTTGGCACAAGCTTTGTCAGAATGTAAAATGCGACCCATGTTAATCCCGTTAAGTTCTTGCAAATCTATCTCTGTTCCAAAATCATTTAAGGATTGAATTTCTTTAACAACCTTGTACGCCGTTCGAAATATTTTTTCAGTCACTTCTTTTTTCCTGGGAACGCTGGCGCTGTTTCAAGATATTTTTCTCCAATGCTTCGGATCCGTCTTTAGCTTCGGATAAAATTTCATCTGCTGCTTTATGGCCAGCACTCTCTTTGTGGTCATGAATTTTTGTCCTGAATGAAATTTGTTTTTTCTTTTTTTTGTCTCCATAACTGTCTATCTCGCCATTTGCCCATTCTTTTGAAATTTTCATACCTGTTTTTTCTTTACAGATAAGATCCCAACTTCCTTACAAGTCCTACATCCTAACATTTCATTTTTAATAAACAACCAGTTATACCTTTTGCAAAATTCTGTTTTTTTCGAGTTATTCCAACAATCTGGCAAGTTATTGTTGCATTCAATCTGCTGTTCTTTTTCTTTAGGGGGGTTCACATTAATTTCAAATCTGGTTACCTTTTCACTGCTAGAAGATGGTTGTGACGTCGATGAAATCTGTTGTTCATGGTTGTCTGGACATGCAATAGTTCGTTTAAGTCTTTTACTGTCACCCGAAGACGAAAAGTAATCTGTTAATTTTTTGTTCATTTTACTTCACAATAAACACTTCACTAACAAATACAAACACAGAAAAATATGTAACCTCAATGAAGTAACATAATAAATGCAAGAAAACCACGTTTTCGATGGAGAGGCGCATACACATTTGAAACCACTACTACTGAGCAACTGAGCGAATGCGTAATACGACACGTCGACACAGCCAAACGGGCGGGTCTATACGTCGCTGATGGAGGAGAGGAAAAATGTGGGGGGGGGGAAGTTAGTAATCGAGCGAGTCCATATGCCACTGACGGAGAGGGGAGGACGCATGTGGAGGAGGAAAGATTAAGAGGCTTCTGGCGCATTTTAAAAACTGTAGGCACTTCGAGATAGCTTCGTGATACATTTGAATGTTTTATTATTGATTGCGAGGTAAACTATACTAATCATATATTTTAAGAATTTGATGTTCATAATAAATTTGGTAATTAATTCACCAACAAAAAATTTAGTTTTGGTTTCAGTGGCTTTTTGGTACAGATTATTATTATTATTATTTTTTGAAGGTTAGAGGTCCCGGAACGCCGTTCCGCCGCGTTCCGTCTAAAATCGAGCCCTGTATATATATATATATATATATATATATATATATATATATATATATACACATAGAACCAACCCTTCCCACCATAACTGCATTATATTAACTAATTTATTTAGTTAACAACTTTATTTTTATTGGTTTTCATCATAGACATTTACTATATATATATATATATATATATATATATATATATATATATATATATATATATATATAGTAAATGTCTCATATATCATTGTCTCATCATGTGCACAATTGTATACTATGTTTAGAGAGAAATAAGTTTCAATTACTTGTAAAAATATGGTATTTGAGCAATAATACACTTACTCAGACACGCCTCAGCTTTAAGAGCTGAGCGAATCTCGCAAATTTTCTTGTCAATTAAATATTAAGAATATCAGGACTACACATAGGATATAGAAAATTAAATGTCTCAGAGATAACACATCCAGTACCTGTCGGAGATCTGAGTAGAATCCAGGGAGTATAGTTTTATAGTATAGTTTCAAGAAATGTCAAATCTTAAATGAAGAAGAGATACTCTGGAATAGTAACTATAAGGACTAATAATAATTGCTTTATAATGTACAATAATTTGTTACAAATACCTCTAAATCAGAAGCTAATGGAGTGCCATAGAAAAGTTGTATAAGTTGATCAAAGTTCTTAGACGCAGTCAGCCAGGAGAGATAATCCCGCTCATGTTTCAGGTAGCGAGTGAGAGCAAAGGCTATTGTAAAGTTCACCATCTCGGCCCGTGCCAGTTGAAATACATCATCTATCAACTGGCTCCTAGATAGAGCTGGTATCAGTGAATAGTTTCTAATCAGCTGATCCGTCAACAGCTCCCAGTTTCTGGTGTTGTAGTTCACTCTGTATCTGCCTGCCAACAACAAAAACTTTATAATTATCTCTACAGTCAATCACCTGATCCGTCAACAGCTCCTAGTTTCTGGTGTTGTTCACTCTGTATCAGCCTACCAACAACAAAAACTGTATAATTATCTCTACAGGCAATCACCTGATCCGTCAACAGCTCCCAGTTTCTGGTGTTGTAATTTACTCTGTATCTGCCTGCCAACAGCACAAACTTTATAATTATCTCTACAGTCATTCACCTGATCCGTCAACAGCTCCTAGTTTCTGGTGTTGTTCACTCTGTATCAGCCTACCAACAACACAAACTTTATAATTATCTCTACAGCCAATCACCTGATCCCTCAAAAGCTCCCAGTTTCTTGTTGTAGTTCACTCTGTATCTGCCTGCCAACAACAAAAACTTTATAATTATCTCTACAGCCAATCACCTGATCCCTCAAAAGCTCCCAGTTTCTTGTTGTAGTTCACTCTGTATCTGCCTGCCAACAACAAAAACTTTATAATGATCTTTACAGGCAATCACCTGATCCGTCAACAGCTCCTAGTTTCTGGTGTTGTTCACTCTGTATCAGCCTACCAACAACACAAACTTTACAATTATCTCTACAGCCAATCACCTGATCCCTCAAAAGCTCCCAGTTTCTTGTTGTAGTTCACTCTGTATCTGCCTGCCAACAACAAAAACTTTATAATTATCTCTACAGCCAATCACCTGATCCCTCAAAAGCTCCCAGTTTCTGGTGTTGTTCACTCTGTATCAGCCTACCAACAACAAAAACTGTATAATTATCTCTACAGGCAATCACCTGATCCGTCAACAGCTCCCAGTTTCTGGTGTTGTAATTTACTCTGTATCTGCCTGCCAACAGCACAAACTTTATAATTATCTCTACAGTCATTCACCTGATCCGTCAACAGCTCCCAGTTTCTGGTGTTGTAATTTACTCTGTATCTGCCTGCCAACAGCACAAACTTTATAATTATCTCTACAGTCATTCACCTGATCCGTCAACAGCTCCTAGTTTCTGGTGTTGTTCACTCTGTATCAGCCTGCCAACAACACAAACTTTATAATTATCTCTACAGCCAATCACCTGATCCCTCAAAAGCTCCCAGTTTCTTGTTGTAGTTCACTCTGTATCTGCCTGCCAACAACAAAAACTTTATAATTATCTCTACAGCCAATCACCTGATCCCTCAAAAGCTCCCAGTTTCTTGTTGTAGTTCACTCTGTATCTGCCTGCCAACAGCACAAACCTTATAATGATCTTTACAGGCAATCACCTGATCCGTCAACAGCTCCTAGTTTCTGGTGTTGTTGTTCACTCTGTATCAGCCTACCAACAACACAAACTTTATAATTATCTCTACAGCCAATCACCTGATCCCTCAAAAGCTCCCAGTTTCTTGTTGTAGTTCACTCTGTATCTGCCTGCCAACAACAAAAACTGTATAATTATCTCTACAGGCAATCACCTGATCCGTCAACAGCTCCCAGTTTCTGGTGTTGTAATTTACTCTGTATCTGCCTGCCAACAGCACAAACTTTATAATTATCTCTACAGTCATTCACCTGATCCGTCAACAGCTCCTAGTTTCTGGTGTTGTTGTTCACTCTGTATCAGCCTACCAACAACACAAACTTTATAATTATCTCTACAGCCAATCACCTGATCCCTCAAAAGCTCCCAGTTTCTTGTTGTAGTTCACTCTGTATCTGCCTGCCAACAACAAAAACTGTATAATTATCTCTACAGGCAATCACCTGATCCGTCAACAGCTCCCAGTTTCTGGTGTTGTAATTTACTCTGTATCTGCCTGCCAAACAGCACAAACTTTATAATTATCTCTACAGTCATTCACCTGATCGTCGTCAAGTGCTCCCAGTTTCTGGTGTTGTTCACTCTGTATCAGCCTACCAACAACACAAACTTTATAATTATCTCTACAGCCAATCACCTGATCCCTCAAAAGCTCCCAGTTTCTTGTTGTAGTTCACTCTGTATCAGCCTACCAACAACACAAACTTTATAATTATCTCTACAGCCAATCACCTGATCCCTCAAAAGCTCCCAGTTTCTTGTTGTAGTTCACTCTGTATCTGCCTGCCAACAACAAAAACTGTATAATTATCTCTACAGGCAATCACCTGATCCGTCAACAGCTCCCAGTTTCTGGTGTTGTAATTTACTCTGTATCTGCCTGCCAACAGCACAAACTTTATAATTATCTCTACAGTCATTCACCTGATCCGTCAAGAGCTCCCAGTTTCTGGTGTTGTAATTCACTCTGTATCTGCCTGCCAACAACACAAACTTTATAATTATCGCTTCTGTCAATCAGCTGACGCCTAGTTTTATGTATATCTTATACATTACAGTGTTGATAATAAACATTCTTATTCATACGTATTAAAAGAATTTCTTCATAATCAGGTTGGTCAACAAAATAAATCATAAAAACAGTTTCTCGCCTTACTTAAAAATGCCGCAAATATAGTTTGCTCTGTAAGATCTCTTAAAAAAGTGGTAACTACAAAAAGATTTTCGACTTGTCCATAGAACTTGATTTCTCCTGTATCTGCTCTTAATTTGAATTCAAAACAAAATATTGTGCTACTTTAGATCCATTAACCGTCGGTTATACAAGAGTATAATCTTTAGCTGGGTTCATCAAGTAACTTTGCCGTGTAAGTTTGACTGTATGTAACTTTTATTTAGGATTAATATTTAAACTAACAATTAAATATCAGAATATTTATTATATTAGAACATGATATGATAGAGAATGTTTAAGATCCAATGTGAAGTCATTGTCATGAAGCTATGGTAATTACTTGTTGAGCATCATGGAAACCTCTGAAGTGAAGTACTAAAACTTGAATAAGTTGAAGTTGGTTATTTTATTGATTAACTTAACTAAGAGACGAACTGCAGTTTAAACGCTTCAGATAAAATTTGATAAATATCTAACTTTGGCTAAATACAATATAAAGAATCAAATATTAATATCAACCACTATTCTGTTTCATTTTACAGAAAAATAATATCACACTTTATTATTGGAGTTACCATCTTTAACCCTTTCTGTCCCACTTTAAAAAAATAACAATTACTATTATATTAACCGTTGTAATTGGCTAAAAAAGTTTATTCTGATGTTTTCAGACTTTTTATCATGCCTCCAAGAAAATAAGAGCAAACTATAATCGGTACATGTATACCCCAGTGGGATGTTTAGTTACTCATTTTGGTATATAATTGTGTATGTCATAATGAGTATAAATGAATGAGACTAATTAAATAATAAAAAATAAATTTACGGTCACAGCTGGTTGTAAAATTCCTCAATTAAAGGAAATAAAATAGGTAAATACAAAACCGCTGTCAGTGTCAGTGACTAAAAAAATTAATGTAAACTATATGTGATAGGGAGTAAAGCATACATAACGGTGAGTTGCACTCTTTGCAGTAAGCTTTTGTTGTTTCTCCACATTAGCTGAGATCATTAACACCTCTTTCTTGAGTCACCTTGCAGAAAAAGATGCAAATATTGATCGTAAGTTTGGCTTTCTTACTAGGGTTTTCAAAACTTCTACTCCTCTTCACTGTAGCGTCTGGGTATTCTTTTTACCAATCAGTTGTTCAAGCAAGGGGCTAAATGTGGTAAACAAATTCTTGTTGTAGTCAACTTCTTCATAGATAATAATCGCATTTACCACAGCCACCATCAATAGCTTCTAAAAGACTTTTCACCACCATTTGGTTTACTTACGATCCAAATCATAGACAGCTACTTTAGTATATGATATATCCACATTTTTATTACGTAATTCTAGCATGAGACTGAAGTTGGTCATGCTAGAAGGTTTATACTTCCATATTTTGCTTATCTTAAGACTTGAGTAATGTCTTCTGCATCAGCATTACTCAAAACAATCACTACTTTTAAATCATGCCTCCGAACATCAAAAGTTCCATTTCAATATTTACAAAATTCATCTTCATATTTTCTAAAAAGTGTTCAAACCTCGGCATTGATAAACGTGAAAATATGCATGTTTTAATTGCCTGATTTTATAATTTGTTTATTAGATAGATGATCGATGTTGATGAACCGATCAAAAGCTACTATCATTACCTCTGAAATGTTACCTCCAGTTATAGATACAAGTTTGTTATGACTCTTTCACCAAGATTACCTTCAACGTTCCCTAATTCTTTTCCACAATAAATGTTTATTTCTTTGTTTAAAGTTTGTTATTGACGATGGAAGGTTTGAAATGATAACATGATTTCGGACATCATTATATGTAACATTTCTCTCTTGATAGGTTTCAAAGGCTCATACTGTTTTCGTGAGGATCAGCCTTCGAATTCTGTCATATCCTAGTCTATATTCCATGAGCTTCTCCTGTGAAGATCCATCAAAGACTGGATTAGCATTCACAAATGGCTATCATTTAGATCATTATCATATCAGCAATTTTTTTTGGATTTCACCTGTCATCTTCATGCCCAGATGAATGGATATTATCCAATGATTCTGCTGAAGATACGGCAGTATCAAGGTGTGGTTGGATCCAGGCCGTCGTTGTCATGTACTCGGACTCTCCAGAAGGAAGATATTCCGGATCACCTCCACTATTCACATCAGTAACAATCTGTACTTTCAGATGGAACATCATTTAATACTGTGTCCATCTCACTTGAATGCAAAACGTCACTCGTGATTTTAAAGACTCACTGAGAAAACATTCTGTACCAACCAAGAACTCCACGTCTCACTGAAAATTAAACTCGTATAAATAAGAATAAACTAAAATATGGGCATCACTCACTGTTACCTATATGTACTATTTAAAAGTCAGTTTCAACAGTTTGTTCACTTTTGTTTATTTGAAAACAAGAAGTAAATATCAGCACAGTTTAACAACAACCGACAGCCATGAAAACACCTGAAGAAATAACTCTTTTTCATCAGAGTAAATATTGTAACTGAAAATTAATAATCAAGATCAACTCACAGATTATCTAATGATAAATCATCAATAAGAAAAGTCGATTAATCTTAAAAATATGTTAAATTAGGACACAGAACTATTCAATTGAAACAAACACTTCTTATTACTAAAACCAGAAGAAGTTGAATTACTTCAATGTGCTTTCAGATGAGTTGGGTAGTGGAATTGGGTGAACTCTATGAACGTCACCCATACCAAATGCTCACGTCTGCAAAACTGTCTATTTATAATTTTCAAATTTTAAATATATCTTTTTGTCAATATTGATTTTCTTTTGATCTTTTGTTGGGTCACTGTCTTTATTATCATGGTCATTAGACAATGGACAAAAGACAAAATTCTTTATTCGTAATCTTAGAGATCAGAATGGAGTCACAATACATTAAGATTTTCAATTTGTTTCAAAGTTAACAGATACGTCTTCTTATATATGAGTTTTTATCTTCTGATTGGTAGGTTTTAAAGTCAAGTAATTATTAATGTAAATTTTCTTCTTCACTCCTCCAGTTTAAGAACTCGTTTAGCGAGTAAAAAGGCCGTTCTGTAAGCCATTGTGTCAAGGCTAACTTCAGTCCTTTTCCTTGCAGTGCTTTGAGTTCTTCAGGAAGAAGGTTAAAAAGTATCCTGCCTGCGTAAGAAGGTTTCTTCTCAAAGAGTGCAGTATGTTGTAGTGGAAGGTGGAAGTTGGATGCATGTTGGGTATTGTATGAGTTAATGTCGTGGCCTCGTAGTAGATGTCTGCGTGGACGATGACTTCTCTGATATACAAGCCAATGATTGTTATCACACACTTGCGAGGGAATGCACTCCTAACAGCACTCTCTTGTACCAAGGTTTGAAATTATCCTGACTGCTCTTTTTTGTAATAGTAAGATTTTTCGTAAATTTCCTGCTGTTGAACCCTCCCAGATTACTAGACCGTAACTTAGATGGAACTCAAATAATACTTAATAGGCGGTTCTTGTAATTACATTATCACTGACTTGCATGATCCCTTTTAAGATGTATAAGCACGAGTTCAATTTCTTGGAGAGTTGGTCAATATGATTGTTCCAGGATAAGTTGTTATCTATAATAATTCCAAGGAATTTCGTCTGGCATTCCATTGATACATCAGGTAATCCTGGAGTGTCTTCTTACCTTCTCCCAAAAGCTAATTGTTTAGATTTTTCTGTGCTGACTACTAAGTCATTTTCATGTCAATATTGGTAGGCCATATTTAGCGCAATGTAGGAATTAACTGCCAAGTTATTGGATGATATTTGCCATCTGTGTACATCAGAGGAGTACAATGTCTGCCTAAGTACTGTAGCATGTCATTTGTCAGGAGGAGAAAAAGAATAATTTTGTCAGGTCCCAGTACAGAATCCTGGGGTAAATCTCTGTTAGTAGTCAGAGGGTCTGATCTTGTTTGTAAAACGCCTTTTTGAGTATGTGGAACAGTCTGGCTTCTTCCCTTCAGATAACTTTTGAACCATTATTTGACCGTTCCTTTAAACCCCTGACTGTTCAAGTTTGTAGAGGAATTAATTCATGCCCCAGACAGTCAAAAGCTTTGCTGAATTCCAGCATAATGCTTGTGACCAGATGTTTTCCTTCTAGATCGTCGATAATAAATTCAGCAAGTCGAATAATGGCTGCGTTTGACCTCCCTTTCATGGACCCGTGTTGGTCTTCTGTTAAAAGGATATGTAGTTCACAGTGGCTCATTAATCTTTTCAAGACTATTTTCTCAATGATTTTAGAAAAGGTCAGTAGCAAAATATAGGTCTATAATTGTGCGCCTCTGCATGGCTCCCGCTTTTAAACTTAGGATATACATTACTTTGTTTGAGAGCAGATGGAAAGTGTCCTTGAACAAGAGACAGAATTGTTATTTTAACTAAAGGTTGAATTAATGATTTGATACAGTGTTTTAACATTTTCAATGAAATTTCATCAAGTCCTGCAGATGTTTTAGGTTAGAGGCTTTTGATTATTGCTTCAATATAATGTTAATTAGTGGGGGTTAGATAGCTTAGATCATGATTTGTGGTTTTTGGTTGAACTTAATTTGTTGTTTTGTATTTTGCTGAGTGCTAAGGGTATATTCTGATATATTTTAAAAATATTGATTGAAGGGATTAGATACTGTACAGGGGTTTGTGATAGTTTCTCCTTCTATGTTTAGTGTTGGTTGGGATGATTCTAAGCGTTCATTTTTCCTCTCACTATTTATTACTTGCCACAGCGCTTTTTATTTATTTTCAGCATTAGCTGAATTTGCAGATGCTTGACGTCTGTTTGTTTTAAGCCTGATATCATAGTCTTTTCTTTGCTTTGTTAATTTAAATGTTATCTGCTTGTTTTCCTAAAAGCTCATACCTTTCTAAACATTATACATAGGTCCTTTTAAAATGTTTTGCCTCTTCAGCATTTGGTTATCCTTGTATATTTTAAAACTATCAACAATTATATATCCCATTACAAGAATTGTATGGTTCTCTGCTCTGGTGTCCTCAATTGTTGCTTAAAGGAGACTTAATGCTTCCTCAAGCTGTCCAGTTGGAGTTCTGTAGACACCAAGAAAATATATTTGTGTTTTCCTGAGAGTATTTTAATCATTGCAATCTCACATATAAGTTCTTTATTATTTCCTACATTTACTTGCTGTACAGATGTTCCAAATTCGGTTTTAACATAGATGGCAACAGCTCCTTTTTTATGTTTTTCTCGGCTAAAGTGCGTTTTGAGGCAATATTTTGGTAGCCTAATGTTTTCCATTTGCTCCCTTTTCAACCCATGTTCACTGAGGATGAACATGTCTGGGTCAGTTTCCTCTAAGGAGTGGTTCAGTCTCTTTGTTTTATTACTCATTTCTTACATGTTTTGATGAAGGATGGTGAATTTGTTTGGAAGCATTTTGTTAGTTGTCATGGGGTTTCCTGTTCCTCTGGACGGGATTCTAAAAATTATGATTTATTTGTTCATTATGTGAAGGTTGGTCTAAATTAGAATATGTAATCTTTCCCTCTTTCTTCTTTACTGGACCAGTTAGCTTCGTAATCTGGTCTTGTGTTGTATCATCAGAGGTGAGAAGTGAAGCAGGGAGGGTTGGTGGAGCAGCAGCTGTGGCAGTCGTACTAGTGTTATTGGGTCAGTAACTGTAGTGTTCTTTCATATATTTCATGTATAAAGCTATATTATTGTTATAAAAGTCATTGTAATTATCATCAGTTCTCTTT
Organism: Homalodisca vitripennis; assembly: GCF_021130785.1. Lineage (NCBI taxonomy): Eukaryota > Metazoa > Arthropoda > Insecta > Hemiptera > Cicadellidae > Homalodisca > Homalodisca vitripennis. The sequence continues at coordinate 147,467,359 of NC_060215.1, forward strand.
GACTTTAGCGTTGAGGGAAGGGCTTTTGATTTTTGTGTTCTTCTTTGTCACTATGTTCCTCCGTCAGAGGTATGGGCAGTTTTTGTGTACAGGTTTGGCTGATTCCTGCTGTCAAAGTTTTTGAATTGGTCATCATTGGTTGTCTCGTAAATTTTGAGGTCAGTTTTCTTGACGGGGTTTCCCTGTCTGCCCCACTCAACTGTATTTTTTGTTGTGTCATCAATGCCATCCCTCCAGATTTCAGGAGTTTTACACAAATGAAGATAATCCCTTACTTTATTTAAGACATCAGTGGTATTCTGTATACCATTTGCCTCTAAAAGTCCGTTAGATGTAAATGCTACTCAGGATTTCGCCACTTGCATAGATATACTAAATTGATTTTTTCCTTTGCTTAGTTAAGCTTTTGGGCCTTTAAGTGATCCACAGTATTTTTTACATGGAATTCTTGTAGCAGCAGGTGTAATTAGATTGGTGGCTGGTTTTGTTTATCATCTTTGGCTAGATTATTTATTCCATTAGTTGTTATCATTATTGTTAATCCTCGGTTACAATTTCTTTTATTTTTGTTTCTGTTGCTTTGTTATCGGTGGTAACAACCTTGAATGTTCATCATTGCTGATGCTTAATGCGGTATTTTTATTGTTATTATATTGTAATCATTGCATTAACTACAATTAATTATGCCCCCTGAGGACCCGGGCCCTGGTACAATTGTCCGACAAAACCGGTCTGAGTGCGGGCCTGTGTGTAAATCACGTATGGTACACATCTTATCTTTTCAAGCGGCAGTCCATTGCCGTACGTTATAGGTTTTAAGTACATGTTTATTTATTAACTTTTTTACACCTGATGAAAAAGGTAGATTTTTTAAACATTTCATAACATAAAAAATTATGGCAAATGTTCGAAATACCTTTATTCTTTCATACCACCCATCTTCCATATCAAATGAAGATGATTATGTTACTTTGGAGATCTTCACTTTAATTCCTTGAATATGATGTTACAATCTATGGAAAAATAAATATATATATATATATATATATATATATATATATATATATATATATATATAAGTAGATATGAATTTGGGGTTTCTAGACCACTTTTGGGACAGACAGTAAATCAATAGAAATTCCTGTTTAAAGGACAATAAACGAATCTGTAAAATCAAACAGTAATGGAAAATACTGTTTAAAGGACAATAAACGAATCTGTAAAATCAAACGGTAACTCATGAATGAAAAATTACCGAATCTATAGCTGTTTGCTTCTACTTTCTAGAGCTGTCAAATCAATCTATCGGAAATGTCTGCTACGAATTAACGAAAAATCTTCTATTCTACAAAATTGATAGTAACACATTCTTTATCTTTAATAGTCTTTTTCCCAGTAACAATCAAGTGTAATTTCTCATTTATATTCAATTCTTTAATCTTTTTTTCATCCAAAACAGTCAAAAATCTATTTGGCAAATGTAGTTTGTAATCTTCTAATTCTGCTATGATTGTAAGCCCGAATTTATCTTTCATTTTATCCAATGTCACAATTTTATACTTCTTATTTTCTTCTAATTCCATTAATTTCTTATATTCTTTGAACTTTAAATCACCAACCTCATTTAATTCCTTTAGTAGCTCCATTTAAATAAGGTAAAAATTTCTTAACTATGAATTTGAAAAAGTAATGATTTTTACTAGAATTTGACAGAAATCAGCACAATTTGAAGTCTTAGTTTACAGATTTTTCTATAATAAATAGAAGAATCTATCACTGTTTCAGTAGAAATTGTGCTGATTTCTGTCAAATTCTAGTAAAAATCATTACTTTTTCAAATTCTTAGTTAAGAAATTTTCCCTATTTAAATGGAGAGGAAAAAGGTATCATGTCCATACTGCAAAAAAGATGTTTTTGAACATCATTACACCAGGCATTATAATTCAAAGAATCATCTGAAAAATAAAGATATTTATGAAAAAGAACTAAATTATTTGAGGAATTGGGCTAAAAGAGAATCAAATCGATGGTCACGAAAAGATGTACAATATAGAAAAATTGCGTGAATTAAAGAAAAGCTTTAAGGAAGATAAAAAAGATCTCAATCTATTTAATGATGAAAAATTCAATCAATCGCTGAAAAATTGTCCATAGAAACAAACGATAAAACTAAGTCTGAAATGATCGAAGAAATTGATAAAACTCTTAACGAAAAACCTGAAAATATCATAGATGTAGAAGTTTTATCCTCAATACACGGTCTTTTCAAGCAATACATTTTAACAAACTTGAACGACAATTCCATGTCAATTTACAAATATCTATCAATTATGAGGCCAGAAATTAAAAGTTTAATAGAAAAATTTCAAGAGAATGTTAAAAATATGAAGGGTTATCTCTCTTTGGAATGTGAATATGAAAGAACTTTAGTGAACGGTGAAACACAAACGTGTCCAATGTACTTTACTATAAAAGCAGATGAAATCTTCGATGTAAATGATTTTATCACTAAGCAATTTAATAAATTATCACATCGAGAACAGACAAATCATCCAAATAGGGGTTCAGGATGGACATTTAAACGCTGCATACAACTAGTTTTGAGCCTTAACAAACACGAAATGATGAATGCTGGATCATATATCGATTTACCAAAGAAAATCAAAGATAAAAAAGCTTGTATAAATATCAAAAATAAAGATGATTATTGCTTTATTTATTCTATCCGATGTGCTATTGAAAAACCCGAGACTCATGTCGACAGAGCAAAACAATACGAAAAATTTGTAAATGACGAGATATTTTCAGGTTTCGAATATCCAATGTCCTTAAAAGATATACAATCATTTGAAAAACGAAGTTACAATTCCAAGTATAAGTATCCGAAAATGTAAATAAATATCTACAGTTATGATGAGAAATTTAACATTGTTCCGTTGCAAATTTCAGAAATGTATGACGCCGAGTTAGAAGTTGATTTATTGTATGTAAAACAAGAAGATAAATCTCATTATGTTTTGATAACCGATCTAAATAGATTAGTGAGTTCACAGTTATCTAAACATAAAGAAAGGAAATTTAAGATAAGGTAGAAGATGTTTAAGCCATTTCTACAAATCTGGAGATTTAACAGATCATTTAGAAATTTGCAAACAACATGAAGTTTGTAAGCCAATTATGCCGTTTCCAGGTCAAACAACAACATTTACTAATTATCAAAAGAAATTTTCTCATCCTTACGTTATTTATATGGATTTTGAAAGCATATTAGAGAAGATTCCCACATGCAAAAACAATCCGCAAAAATCGACTACAACCAAGATTCAGAAGCATATTCCTTATGGTTTTACTCTATATTTAGTGTCGAATGTGACAAATCGCATGTACAAACCTATATGTTATAGAGCAAAAAATGAAGACGATTTGCCTAATGTTCCTACACAATTGTTTGAAGAGCTCAATAAAATATCAAAATACATAGCTACAAAATATAATTTTAAGAACAAAAAACCTATGAAATTGACCGAAGAAGAAGAATTAGCGTAACAAAATTCCAGTCTTTGTCATATTTGTGAATGTGAGGGTTTTGATAATCAAACAAGAAAAAAAGTACGAGATCATTGTCATTTAACAGGTAAATTTAGAGGTTCAGCTCATTTATCTTGTAACTTGAATCTCAAATTTCCTCAAAATATTCCAGTTTTGTGTCACAATATGAGTAACTACGATACCCATTTGTACATAAAAGAATTGGCAAAACAGTATGGTAATGTTGATTTGATCGCAAACACAGATGAAAAATATATAAATTATTCAGTAAATTCAGGATATGGGTATCAGTTTGAAGATGATAAACCAAGAAAGTTCATCAAGTTTTCTTTCGTAGATACGTTCAGATTTATGGCATCGTCTATTGAAAAGTTAGCTAAAAACCTCAAAAAAGATGATTTCAAGCATACAAATCATTTTATACAAGATGGACGAATATTGAACGCAATTCTAGATAGACAACCAAATGACGAAGAAGAAATCTTTAAAATTCTATCTGGAAAAGGCATATTTCCTTACGAATTTATCGATAGTATTGAAAAACTTGATTACACAGAAGACCTGAAAATTCAAGATTTCTATTCACTTTTGACAGACGAGAGCATATCTGAGAAAGATTATCAACACTATTTGAGCGTTTGGAACAAATTAAAAGAGAAAAATCTTGGAAATTACTCTGATTTGTACAATATCCAAGATGTTTTATTGTTTGCTGATATATTTGAAAATTTCAGAAATATTTGCTTAAATTGCTATAAACTTGATCCAGCACATTATCTAACAGCTCCAAGCCTCGCATGGGATGCTATGTTAAAATTAACGAAAATAGAATTACAATTGATTAGTGATTATAATATGTATTTGATGATTGAAAAAGGCATTCGTGGAGGTATTTCTCAATGTATTAAGCGATATGTTAAAGCAAATAACAAATATTTGAAAGATTTCGATAAGACAAAACCTGAAAACTATCTGTTGTACGTCGATGCAAACAACCTTTATGGTTACGGTCTCATGCAAAATTTACCATATGGTGATATCAAGTGGATGAATCCTAAAACATATACAAAAGAAGAGTGGCAAGAAACAATTTTGGAACTCACTGGCGACGAAGATTATGGCTATATTCTCGAAGTTGATCTAGGATATCCAACAAATTTACATGAACATCACAAGGATTTACCCCTTGCTCCCGAACATTATAAAAACAAACTTTGCACAACTTTACTGGATAAAACTGAATACGTTGTTCATTCAAGAAATTTGAAATTCTATCTGGAACAAGGTATGATTTTGAAACATGTGAATAGAGTTATTGCATTTGATCAGAAGCCTTTTATGAAAAAGTACATTGATTTTAACACAAACATGAGGACCAAAGCTACAAGTGACTTTGAGAAAGATTTTTACAAGCTTATGAACAACTCGGTTTTTGGAAAAAGTATGGAAAATGTGCAAAATAGATGTGATATAAAACTAGGAAATGAAGAATTTTCAATGAAACAGGCCAAGAAAACAAACTTCAAATGCTTTAATATCTTTGACGACAACTGTATAAACACATGTATAAACAAAAGGTTAAATTTAACAAACCGATCTACATAGGATTTTCAGTTCTTGACCTATCAAAATTGCTAATGTACGAGTTTTATTACGATAAATTAAAGAAGTTTGATCCAGATTTGAATCTTTGTTACATGGATACAGACAGTTATTTTCTAGAATTGAAACGAGATCCTTTTAAAATTATTAAAGAAAATATAGAGGACTTTGATACGAGCGATTATCCAAAAGATCACGAATGTTTGACTACTAAAAATAAGAAGGTAATAGGGAAATTTAAAGATGAGTTAAATAGCGAAGTTTTAGAAGAATTTTGTGGATTGAGATCGAAAATTTACTCGTACAAATATCTAGACAAAAATCCAGTAAGATGCAAAGGGATTAAGAGAAGCGTTGTAAATAAAACAATAAATATCGAAAACTTGAAGAAATGTTTGTTCGAAGATAAAGAAGAATTTAGGGAGATGACAGTAATCAAAAGCTACAAACATGAGTTGTACACCGTCACAATAAACAAGTTAGCACTGAACGCTAAAGATGATAAGAGAATTGTCCTAGAAAATAAGATCGATACAGTACCGTATGGTTATAAAAATGAAGCGAAATCTGATATATTAGACGAATTAAATAAACTTGGAAACTTTGATATATAAATGGAAGATGATTTAATACATTGTCACAAGTGTAAGAAAAAAACTAAAAATATAGATTCTAAAATTGTTCAAACTCAAAACGGATTGTATAGAATTGCAGCAAAATGTTCAAAATGTAAGACAAATAAGAGTAAATTTATAAAGAATCCTTATGAAAAACAAGTAAAGAAAGAATCTAAGAATAAGGAAGAAATCGAGATTGAAGCTAGAGAAATTCATGCACCGGTACGAAAAAAGTTTAAAAAGAGAAAAATTATAACATTAGGAATTGACGATTTATGGGCAGCAGATTTAGTTATAATGTCTAACTATTCAGATCAAAATGATGGATTTAAGTATATGTTAAATGTTATTGATACTTTCTCAAAATATGCTTGGTCAAGAGCTATCAAAAGAAAAAACGGCAAGGATGTTTCAAAAGCTTTCGAAGATATAGTAAAAGATGCCATAAGGATCAATCACAAACCTCCAAACCTACTTCATACAGATAAGGGTTTAGAGTTTAAAAATAAAGAATTTAACGAAGTTTTGAGGAAATACAACATTAAGATTTATCATACTGAAAACGAAGAGAAATCAAGTATTGTAGAGAGATATAACAGAACTCAAAATGAGAGAATGAAAGTAATTTTTGAGATTAATAAAACCTTTAAATGGATCGATATTCTTCAAAAAGTCGTAAACAATTATAACGATACAGTTCACAGCACAATCAAAATGAAGCCCAAAGTCGTAGATAAAGATGCAGAAAATGAGTTATTAGAGACCGTTTTCAAGTATGTTCCACCAGAAATTCACACGAAAACTAAATTTAAAGTCAATGATCATGTAAGAATTGTTAGTAAAAAAACAACATTTTCGAACAAATATAAGAACAATTGGTCAAGAGAAATCTTTGTGATTTATCAAATTAATAACACAGATCCTGTAACTTATAGTATAAAAGATTTAAATAATGAAGAAATAAGTGGAAGTTTTTACGAATATGAATTGAGAAAGTCAAAGCTATAATTTTTTGTATATAAATGGAGGCTCAAAAGAAATGTATAAAGTGTCAAGAATTTAAAGATTTGTCGAAGTTTTCTCAAGATAAAAGAAGCAAAGGTGGATTATACTATTATTGTAAAGTTTGTCGTAGTAAATATGAGAGAGAATTATACGATAAAATAGAAAAATTAACGTTAGAAGAGAAAAATGTTGCGTTTGTAAAGAAATTAAGGATATTTCCAAATTTTACGACTGGCATTATAGTAGAGATAAAAAACAAGCATATTGTAAAGATTGTAATATAAGAATTCAACGAGAAAGTCAAAAGAAACCGACTCTTTGCGAGTGTGGACGAATCATTCAATGGTTACCTTATCTTCAAAAACATTTACAGACAAAAATATCATAATTCTAGAGTTTAATAAAATTTAGAAACATTTTCATCGTAAAGTCCAGATTCATTGATAAAAACAGTGTCAGGATGAAAATTGTTAAGGGGCCATTCGAATAGCCCCTTGTTTCTCGGGGTCTATGGGATAGACTCCTGTAATTTATACATTCAAAAGTTGTTTTTATCATCATTATCGACATTATTTATAATAGCTTGCCTCGTGTTTTCATATTCCTAAAAATTTTCTGCAACATCTTTTGCTTTGAACCAAATTTCGTTATTTTCGTCAACAATCGTAAAAATTTCTGTATTATTGAATTTGAGTTGATTATTTATTAGATCTACAATTGTCTCCATTTAGATAGAAACATTTTTATTTCGAGAATAAAGGCCAGATTCATTGATAAAAACGGTGTTTTTTTGAAAGTTTGAAGGTAGTAACGATTCGTTACCCCCTTGTTTTTTAAGTAAAAATATTGAATTTTGTCATCAACTCATTTTTATTCCTTTTTCAATCTTAAATATATTGTTGTTTTACTCTCATTATTTAATAAATTTCCCTCAGAGTCTTGTATAGTTAGAGCGATTTTTTGAATTCTTTTAAAATTTTTTCAAATTGGAATATAATCGATTTCATTCGGTTTTTCACTGATTTTTGATCCATAAGCAACATTTGGGAAAAAAGTGTACAAAATTTCAGATTCTTTGTGTAAATGTTCGGTATGATTTTCAAAACTAGGTTCAACGAGATTGCAGTGCACTTCAATTACATCAAACGGTCTAAATTTTGGCGTTTTATTTCCTAAATATACCTGATTTGGCTCAATAGTTTCTTGAACAAACCCTAATAAATCTACTATAATTGCTGAAAACATTATTCTTACTGATGATTTTATTTGAATTTTATTAGAGAGATAATTTTTTTGCATTTCAAACTTGTTTTCGTCAAAGTTTAAAGATTTATCTGATTGTTTGAATGTTTTCAGATAATTTTTAAGGGAATTTTTTATTTGATCGAAAGTATAATATCCTTTGTTTAAATCATAATATTTTGTTATGTTCTTCTCACTAAATCCTATACAATAAGGAGAACTTTCACTAATATTTATTACAAAATTGTCAGAATAAAATCCGCTTAAAACCGATAAAATAATTTGATTCTTCCTCTAAATGAATAGGATGTTCCAAGTTTAAAACTAATTTAGAGCTTTCTGAAGTCAACTTGAACAGCTTCATTTTCGCTATTTAAATGGAGAAATTTTTAAAGCAAAAAGATCAGATAAAAACTTCAAACGTTTGAAGAAAATAAGAAAGATCAACCAATCAGATTGTTAATTGTTGGTTCAAGTGGATGTGGAAAAACAACTTTATTATTGAATTTTATCTACAATAGGTTGATTCCTTATTCCAATTTGTATGTTTTTAGTAAATCTTTAGAACAAGACGCCTATAAAAATTACAAGAAAGATTTGAAAATATTGCGAAAAACTTAAACAAAAAATTATCACATTTTTATAATGCTTCCGAGGACATAGTTCACTTAAGCGAATGTAAACCAAATTCTTTAATCGTTTTCGATGATTGTATTTTAGAAAATCAAGACGTTATTAAAGAATATTTCGTAATGTCTCGTCACAAAAACATATCTTGTATCTATCTTTCTCAATGCTTTTCAAAGGTTGATAAACAAGTTATAAGAAATAATTTGAATATGTTGTGTGTTTTTAAACAAGATGATCATTATTCCAGAAAGATTTATAACAATTATGTGGGATCTGATATGAGTTTTAACCACTTTATTGAGTTGTGTGATAAAATTTGGAAAGAAGACTATGGTTTTTTAACTATTAATCTAACTTTGAAGCCTAAAAATGGAAAATATTTGAATAAATTTTCTAACATAAATGCTGCTCATTGGTCTGATAAATCTACTTGATAAAATATTTGTTACATCTATTTTTATATTATCTTTAATTTTTATTTACATTATGAAAATAACAGAAAAACGGTAAATCTGTTCACGTTCCACGTTCACGTTCATGTTTCACGTTTCGTGTTTACGTTTCACGTTCGTGTTCCACGTTCATGTTTTACGTTTCGTGTTCACGTTTTTACGTTCCACGTTCACGTTTTACGTTTCGTGTTCACGTTCCACGTTCACGTTTTACGTTTCGTGTTCACGTTTTTACGTTCCACGTTCACGTTTTACGTTCCACGTTCACGTTTTACGTTCCACGTTTCACGTTTCAAAATTTTTCTAATTAAATGGTAAACGTAACTTCTGAAGAAGCGAAGAAACTTGATCAAATCGAAAAGAAATTAATCAAAGAATTTAAAGAACAGATTCGAATTGATGAAAAAGAACAAGAATTTATTCAAAAAATCAATCAACCTGTAACTTCTGCAATAAAAAACGTTGAGGGCAAAATTGAAAATGTTTTAAGTGATAATCAAAATTTGATGAATTTGGTTCCAGTTGTACGACAATTTGCCAATATTTCAATTCCAGAATCTGAAGTGGAAGAGTTTGAATTGCCAAAATTACCATCTTCAACACCATTTAGACCTCGAATCATTGAAGACTCTACCATAGTTGAACCAATAAGTCCTGGAACAACGGATATAATAATTGGTGAAATTGGTAAAAAATTTCTTCCTAGAGCAAAGGATGATAAATTTGGTTTGTATTGGGACAGAAAAAAGAGAAGTTTTATGATTGGAAATTTACCCGTTAATTTTGAACATAATGATATCATTATTAATGAAAAAACATACGAAGGAACTCAAGGTTTATGGAGATTATTAACAGACTATGACGCTCCAAAAGATAATTTATATTCTGAAGAAGATTTGAAAAAGTATACTGAAATTTTATGGGAATCTGACTCAATTTACAAAAATAATGATCCATCTACTAAGAAGCCTAAGTCAAGTAGAGGTAAAAAATATATGAAATTAATTAAACCAATTTGGGAAAAACGAATCGAAGGATCAGGTGTAAGAAAATACAGTGATAATAAGATTGAATACAGATATATCGACGATTTGACAAAACTCGATGGGATTATTAATTATATTTATGCTCACGAAAAGGCTGGAAACAACAATTTTTTGAACGAAAAGAAAGCGATTAAAGATTTTATTTCGAACAAACTTGACGAAATGATTGAAAAACCTGATGGAATTAAATATTTAAAACGAATTTTGCCGGCAATAAGTTCATCTATGATTGAGGGTAGTGGACTTTTGAATGATTTTATCAACAATTTACCTTTTGAATTACACGTACCAACTTATTAGTATCTGGGTCCTGGCACAAAACTCGAAAAAAGACTAAAAAGAGGAGATCCTGGTATAAATAAATTGGATCAAGCTGCTATGGAACACGATATTTTTTATGCAAAACATAGAGACACAAATTCCAGACATATAGCAGATACAATTTTGCAAGATAAAGCAATGGATAGATTTTTATCAAAAGATGCTAGTTTAGGTGAAAGATTTGTTGCGCTTCCAACAGCTGGAGCAATGTTTTTGATAAGAAAACTAGGAATGGGAATCGAAGAGAACTTGAAATTTTAACTATATAAATGGAGGTGAATGTAAATTTCAGCAAAAATCAGAAAGAAAAAATAAAATCCGCTTTTAAGAAAAAAATACCCGTTAGTATTCAATTTAAAATAGATCAACTAAAAAATGGCGGATAAGATATTTTTAACAAATAGACAATACAATAAACTCGAAAAACATAAGAAAAACAATAAAGGAACCAGAATAGTATTTTCTTATAATCAGTTGAAAAAACTTAAAAATGGTGGACTTTTGAAAGATTTATTAGATTTTGGAGAAAATATTCCAGTTGTTAAAAATGTTGTTCCTTATGTTCGTAAAGCTGCTCCAATCGTTAAAAAAGACGTGATTCCTATTGTTCGAAACATTTTAAATTGGTTAGATAAAGAGTTGGAAGATGTTGCAGGATCTGGATTAGATGAAAAAACTTTGAATTACGTGAAATCAAACATTAAAAAAAATTTGAAATCAAACCTTTAACATTCGGGGGAATTGGAAGAAATCTGCAAAAATATTAAACATTTTAGAGGAATCTTCATGAGAGATACATTACCTGAAAAAGTTAAGAAATTTGAATGTGGAATTGTGAATTTAGACTCGATTATGGGAGTTAAAACGCATTGGATTTGTTATTATAAAAATGATAAGAATGCATGTTATTTTGATTCGTATGGAAGAATTGAGGACAAACCACCTATAGAATTGATCCAATATTTGAAAAAATCAAGCGTCTACTACAATGATTCTCAGATTCAAGATTATAAAGATCCCCCAATTTGTGGTCATTTATGTATTATTGTTTTGAATGAACTGAGTAATGGTAAAGATTTTAAAGAAGTTGTCAACAAATTATTACTTAATAAATATGGATTCACAAAATATTTTTGACGTATTTGGAACACAAATTAAAACAGAAATTATTCAAAATGTAGATAATAGTTCGAATTTTATCTTTTCTTATCGACTTATACATGATTAAAATTTTTGTAAAAGAATTTTGAAATTTTCTCTTATTAAATGGTTGACTACAAAAAGTATTCAGGCGATATTGAAAGGGCGGAGTTTAAAAATTTCTATCCAATTAGTAAACAACATTTGAATGAACCGAATAAAAGAACTGAGTTTAATATTGATTTTGGAGATAATTTTTGCTCGTCTAACTTCCAGTTTTATATTTCTGGAACTTTAACAAAACAAGATGGTCAAGCATATCTTGGAACTGATAATGTTAGATTAATCGATAATTTTATACCGTTTTTATTTTCTAAGATTGAAGTAAGAAAACACAATAAATTGATAGAAGAAGTCGAAAACTGTGGCCAATTAAGCACTATTAAAGGAACCATTTGTTATTCCAAAAGTGATGTATTTTCAAACAGTTTTGAATCAACTTTTAAATTTGGACAATTTGAAGCGGTCGGTGATTTAGCACATTTCGGCTTAGGATTCTTTGAAAATGTAAATTTTCCAATCTATAAAGGTGGATTTTACATTAGTTTCATAAGAGCTGAAGACGATGATGTGATTCTGAAGACTGCAACTGGAAATGTTATGCCTGTTGATGGCAAAATTACAATTAACGAGTTTTTCATTAGAGTTCCGATGATTTATTACAAAACCACGAGTAAAATTCAGTTGATTGATGAAATTATAAAATCTCAAATCATCATGTTTAATTTTCTAGATTGGCAATGTATTGAGCAAAAAGGTATTTCCGGAACAACTTATTCGTTCGATATCACAAATATTTATAGAAATATTTTCAATCCCAAGTTCATTATTGTTGGTTTTCAAACAGATAGACAAAATATTCAAGAAAAAAAATCCTTCAAAGTTCGATAGTTTTAATGTGAAAAATATCAGAGTAAAATTGAATGGTTCTTATTATCCAGATGAATTACAAAATTTAAACATTTCCGGTGGTCTTTTCAGAATCATGTATCAGATGTATCAAGATTTTAAGAAAGTTTACTACAAAAATATGGAAATGTATTACAACCCCAAAGAATTTATAGCAAATAGACCCATTTATGTCATTGATACAACAAAGAGTTTGACAAATATTTCTAGTTAAAAGAACGATATAATTATCAATATGGATTTTCAAACTGCTGTTGCAAATTCTATTTGTTATGTTGTTGTCTCTGAGAAATTTTTATCATATGACGTGATTAAGAACGATATTAGAGAAATCCAGTAAAATTTTAGATTTCTTGATTTTTTTATAAAACAGCTTCAGAAAGTAGAAGCAAACAGCTATAGATTCGGTAATCTTTCATTCGTGAGTTACTGTTTGATTTTACAGATTCGTTTATTGTCCTTTAAACAGGAATTTCTATTGATTTAATGTCAGTCCCAAAAGTGATCTAGAAACCCCACATTCATATCTACTTATATATATATATATATATATATATATATATATATATATATATATATAATCATGTACTCATATGAATAACTCTTAAATGAAACAAGCCACTTAAACCTGCACTCTCAATAGATTGATTCATTTTCCATCAACCAATATCTGGTAGACTCCTTGATCATGTTTATACTGTCGAAACCGACCCACTGCAATTGATGATAGATAAAACTAATCAATATGATCAGTGGATATGTCTAGAAGTATCTATAAATATTATAGAAATTCCAATGATTTTATTATACGTTTAAGAATCACGCATGTGGAGTTTAGTTTACATGAGAAAAAGAGTGTAGATATGAGAAATCTGTCGTAGAATTAAGCTGTGTCTTTACAAAGCTGACAAAGACTAGCAACAATATCTGGAACCGGCCCATGCAGTTGCTCGTCAGTTTATTGTTCCATGGAGTAGACTCAGTCTAGGGCCTATGCACTCTAGGAATTTGCTTAAGTAATGTCACTGTGCAGACACGATGGACCGGTTGTTTCTCCCGATATGCTGTATTGTGTGGATCGGTAACAATGCGATGTTAACAGCTTGTCAGTAGCGCGATAAAGAAGTTCTATCTTGCACTTACTTGTCTGATTGATATTGAAGAGTACCCATCCATCGGAGACGTTGAAAGGCAGGATAAGTTCGGTATCAGTGGGGAGAAGCCAATATTGGTACACATTTCTATTCTTGGCCAGGGCTCGGGTGGTGAATGTCAGCAACAAAGGCCATAGAGTGCCGTTTTGCAGAACATCTCTCTGGAACGGGAAAAATAATATATTTCTACAAATTATTGCAGCATAAAAACACACTCAGTTACAAAGAATATCTATGTACGACTAGCATTGCTAAAGTATAGACTATTCTTCATTTTAATGCTGATTAATGATTATATGCAGGAAGATTTCGTCTAAACCGTATTATAAAGCTAATAATACGCTGCAATATGGACTTTATCCAGTGTTTTCAGATTCGTTAAAGAATTAGTCGGTAGGAGATGACATAGTGCGTATCCTTACCATTAAATAAATATTTGTCACAATTATGCCAACAAATTCTTGATGCTGAAGGAAAAAAGCTAGAGGTAGTTCAAAAGCTACTACTAGATAGCTTTGGAAAGAGAGCAGTGTTTACTTCTGAATATACAATGAACACCAAGTTCACCTTACACGCTTTTACTCAACAAAATATTGTATCTCATATAATTACTTGGGATACATAAATATTCATTCCGGGTAATGATGATGTTTCAGTCATAATCCTCAAAGCTAGTGTACTTATTTTTATTAAGCGCCTTTTATTGTAGTATTGTATATTACACAATTATCTGGGATACACAAATATTCATTCCGGGTAATGATGATGTTTCAGTCATAATCCGCAAAGCTAGTGTACTTATTTTTATTAAGCGCCTTTTATTGTAGTATTGAATATTACACAATTATCTGGGATACATAAATATTCATTCCGGGTAATAATGATGTTTCAGTCATAATCCTCAAAGCTAGTGTACTTATTTTTATTAAGCGCGTTTTATTTTAGTATTGTATATTACACAATTATCTGGGATACACAAATATTCATTCCGGGTAATGATGATGTTTCAGTCATAATCCTCAAAGCTAGTGTACTTATTTTTATTAAGCGCCTTTTATTGTAGTATTGTATATTACACAATTATCTGGGATACACAAATATTCATTCCGGGTAATAATGATGTTTCAGTAATAATTCTCAAATCTAGTGTACTTTATTTTACTAAGCGCCTTTTATTGTAGTATTGTATATTACACAATTATCTGGGATACACAAATATTCATTCCGGGTAATGATGATGTTTCAGTCATAATCCTCAAAGCTAGTGTACTTATTTTTATTAAGCGCCTTTTATTGTAGTATTGAATATTACACAATTATCTGGGATACATAAATATTCATTCCGGGTAATAATGATGTTTCAGTCATAATCCTCAAAGCTAGTGTACTTATTTTTATTAAGCGCCTTTTATTGTAGTATTGTATATTACACAATTATCTGGGATACACAAATATTCATTCAGGGTAATAATGATGTTTCAGTCATAATCCACAAAGCTAGTGTACTTATTTTTATTAAGCGCCTTTTATTGTAGTATTATATATTACACAATTATCTGGGATACACAAATATTCATTCCGGGTAATGATGATGTTTCAGTCATAATCCGCAAAACTAGTGTATTTATTTTTATCAAGCGCCTTTTATTGTAGTATTGTATATTACACAATTATCTGGGATACACAAATATTCATTCCGGGTAATGATGATGTTTCAGTCATAATCCGCAAAACTAGTGTACTTTATTTTTATTAAGCGCCTTTTATTGTAGTATTGTATATTACACAATTATCTGGGATACACAAATATTCATTCCGGGTAATGATGATGTTTCAGTCATAATCCACAAAGCTAGTGTACTTATTTTTATTAAGCGCCTTTTATTGTAGTATTGTATATTACACAATTATCTGGGATACACAAATATTCATTCCGGGTAATGATGATGTTTCAGTCATAATCCGCAAAGCTAGTGTACTTATTTTTATTAAGCGCCTTTTATTGTAGTATTGAATATTACACAATTATCTGGGATACATAATTATTCTCTCCGGGTAATGATGATGTTTTAGTCATAATCCTCAAAGCTAGTGTACTTATTTTTATTAAGCGCCTTTTATTGTAGTATTGTATATTACACAATTATCTGGGATACATAATTATTCTCTCCGGGTAATGATGATGTTTTAGTCATAATCCTCAAAGCTAGTGTACTTATTTTTATTAAGCGCCTTTTATTGTAGTATTGTATATTACACAATTATCTGGGATACATAAATATTCTCTCCGGGTAATAATGATGTTTCAGTCATAATCCTCAAAGCTAGTGTACTTATTTTTAATAAGCGCCTTTTATTGTAGTATTGTATATTACACAATTATCTGGGATACACATAAATATTCATTCCGGGTAATGATGATGTTTCAGTCATAATCCGCAAAGCTAGTGTACTTATTTTTATTAAGCGCCTTTTATTGTAGTATTGTATATTACACAATTATCTGGGATACACAAATATTCATTCCGGGTAATGATGATGTTTCAGTCATAATCCACAAAGCTAGTGTACTTATTTTTATTAAGCGCCTTTTATTGTAGTATTGTATATTACACAATTATCTGGGATACACAAATATTCATTCCGGGTAATGATGATGTTTCAGTCATAATCCGCAAAGCTAGTGTACTTATTTTTATTAAGCGCCTTTTATTGTAGTATTGTATATTACACAATTATCTGGGATACACAAATATTCATTCCGGGTAATGATGATGTTTCAGTCATAATCCGCAAAGCTAGTGTACTTATTTTTATTAAGCGCCTTTTATTGTAGTATTGTATATTACACAATTATCTGGGATACACAAATATTCATTCCGGGTAATGATGATGTTTCAGTCATAATCCGCAAAGCTAGTGTACTTATTTTTATTAAGCGCCTTTTATTGTAGTATTGTATATTACACAATTATCTGGGATACACAAATATTCATTCCGGGTAATGATGATGTTTCAGTCATAATCCGCAAAGCTAGTGTACTTATTTTTATTAAGCGCCTTTTATTGTAGTATTGTATATTACACAATTATCTGGGATACACAAATATTCATTCCGGGTAATGATGATGTTTCAGTCATAATCCGCAAAGCTAGTGTACTTATTTTTATTAAGCGCCTTTTATTGTAGTATTGTATATTACACAATTATCTGGGCTACATAATTATTCTCTCCGGGTAATTATGATGTTTTAGTCATAATCCTCAAAGCTAGTGTACTTATTTTTATTAAGCGCCTTTTATTGTAGTATTGTATATTACACAATTATCTGGGCTACATAATTATTCTCTCCGGGTAATAATGATGTTTCAGTCATAATCCTCAAAGCTAGTGTACTTATTTTTATTAAGCGCCTTTTATTGTAGTATTGTATATTACACAATTATCTGGGCTACATAATTATTCTCTCCGAGTAATAATGATGTTTCAGTCGTAATCCTCAAAGCTAGTGTACTTATTTTTATTAAGCGCCTTTTATTGTAGTATTGTATATTACACAATTATTTGGGCTGCATAATTATTCTCTCCGGGTAATGATGACGTTTCAGTTATAATCCTCAAAGCTAATGTACTTATTTTTATTAAGCGCGTTTCGTTAGGCGTTGTTTACAACGTGATACAGTGGATTACATGTTTTGTGTTCGCAGCAAGCCAGTTACCTTAGATTTACCTCCGATTGTTGTGAATTTTGTTAGGAACCATTTTAAGATGGAATACGTCTTATTAATTGTCCAACTGTTTTCTGTAACGTACGTAAAATGGATAAATATGCAAGCATAGCAGGCAAGCCAAATAAAAAGCGGATTTTTTCACGTTTTCAGATCGCTTAATACACAACCGTGCTTAAACAAATAAAATCAATTTTGTGACAATGTGTGTTATTCCATGTTCAGTACCTACCACAGTATACTACAGTTCCTTTACTTACATAAGCCCATTGGTTTATTTTAGTGTTAGAAGAGATTTTGGGATTCTGTACACGGTTATGGAGGGAATTAAATAGAAATTACGTTTATGTCACCCTAGATTTTATGTTTTATAACATAAAATCTAGGGTGGGGGGGTTTATATATAAACAAATATGTTCAAGAGATGATATTTGCTCTCTGTTTCTGTTTTCAAATCCTAAAATGTAAAGTTATATTTGATGGCAATAGATCAAAGTCAGTGATAACAAAATAAAGGTTGTCAAAATGTGCTCAAGAAGAATGAAAACACAAACGAAATGTCCATCAAGGCTTAATGCTTAATTTTATGTTTTAGGCTTTAACACCTGAAGAAGAGAGGAGTTATTAGTCCTTGAAACCCCATGTTCTAGTTTGATAACATATAACAACGGACAATATCCGTTATTCAACGAGATGGGTGTTGATCATTCGTGTCTTTTGTTTTATAGCAGTGCTCGGTGGTTGTCTCTGGCCAAATCCTTGCTTTGTGTGTGAACTCAGAAATGAAATGTATTTATTTTTGCACGATGAAAGACAGTTCTCGCTAATATGCTTGTTGGTGAATAAGATTTCGTGGCTAAATTGGTTTTTTTTGAACTGACCTGTTTGAAGGGCTAAATATCCTGAACAGCTCGCAAGGTAATAACACTAACATACTTTAGCTCTTCAATGAAGTTAATGGATTAAATAAAGCTTCTAGTATGGACGGAAAACTTTATAAAAAGCTATAACACGGAATTTCCTTCTTTAAATCAATTACTGCAAGATAATGAACTGATATTGAAAGATGAACTGAAAAGTATGTTCGTCAACCACTTATCCAAATTGGAGCTCTATTTTTGAGAATGTTTTACGAATGATGGAATAAAATCAATGCAATTATTAATTGAGTAACAGCTCATGAAGAGCTGAACAGCTCATTTATACTTCTGCAGACTAATCTTTAAAATTAAAGTTCCAGACCAAGTTTTTATTTGTATTTGGGTGCAGCATCAAAGACGAGTATCCAGTAGTAACAATGAAGGCAATTCGAGAATTGTTACCATTTGCCAGTTCTTTCTGTGTGAATGAGTGTGAGGATTTTCAGCAGTTGCAGCTACAAAGTCTAAATATAGAGCTAATCTTAAGATTGAAAAAGAAGTTCACCAAAATTTTATAAAATTATCAAAACACAAAAAAGCCTCTCCCTCTCACTAGGACAGAAAAACAATTTGGAAAAGTTATTATTTGATATAATTAAATTAAGAAAGAATTATCAGTCGTGTATTAACTGTTATTCATCCAATATTTAAATAATATCTTTCGTTTTTTTTAAACAAGTGTTTAGGTTTCAATATTTCTTTAAGGTTATCTCTTCCTTTTTTCACTGTATATATTAAAAATGTAATATTTACTACGTAATACACATAGGCAATGAATATACATATTTTAGTCACATAAAATAATAATAATTAAAATTAGACGCCATGTTTTGTAATGTATTCTAGCATATATTGATTGTACTGTTTTAGTTTGTACTGAGGGTGTCGCCGGTAATAGTACATGTGAGTAGTAGTATATACAGTATGTATAGTATGTATAGTACCGCATGTCTACAGAGTTTACTTCATGTCAGAATAAACAAATCTCATTTTAAACTACTGCGTTTATATAGATTACATATCCTTGTGAAGGAAACAGGATTTTCCGGACATTTGCCATCGTTCAGTGAAACAAGAAATCAGTAACACTACGTTTCGAGATCTGCAATCTGATATCTTCTTCAGGTAATATCTTTCGAGATTGCAGATCTCGAAACGTATAACAAACCAGGAATTGACTTTGTAAAAAATGAATATTCTACAAAACAGTAGAAACTGTAAATATGGCATTTCCCAACAATGGAAAATAATAAATAAACAAACAGGAGGCAACAAGGATAAATGGTAGACTGAGTTGAACTTGATAACGGAGCTGCGCTCCATCCTCAGGAAATCAACAGCACCTTATCTCGGTACAGTCTTGACAACAGTGATGACGGAGCTGCGCTCCATCCTCAGGAAATCAACAGCACCTTATCTCGGTACAGTCTTGACAACAGTGATGACGGAGCTGCGCTCCATCCTCAGGAAATCAACAGCACCTTATCTCGGTACAGTCTTGACAACAGTGATGACGGAGCTGCGCTCCATCCTCAGGAAATCAACAGCACCTTATTTCGGTACAGTCTTGACAACAGTGATGACGGAGCTGCGCTCCATCCTCAGGAAATCAACAGCACCTTATCTCGGTACAGTCTTGACAACAGTGATGACGGAGCTGCGCTCCATCCTCAGGAAATCAACAGCACCTTATTTCGGTACAGTCTTGACAACAGTGATAACGGAGCTGCGCTCCATCCTCATGAAATCAACAGGCACCTTATCTCGGTACAGTCTTGACAACAGTGATAACGGAGCTGCGCTCCATCCTCAGGAAATCGACAGCACCCTATCTCGGTACAGTCTTGACAACAGTGATGACGGAGCTGCGCTCCATCCTCAGGAAATCAACAGCACCTTATCTCGGTACAGTCTTGACAACAGTGATGACGGAGCTGCGCTCCATCCTCAGGAAATCAACAGCACCTTATTTCGGTACAGTCTTGACAACAGTGATGACGGAGCTGCGCTCCATCCTCAGGAAATCAACAGCACCTTATCTCGGTACAGTCTTGACAACAGTGATGACGGAGCTGCGCTCCATCCTCAGGAAATCAACAGCACCTTATTTCGGTACAGTCTTGACAACAGTGATAACGGAGCTGCGCTCCATCCTCATGAAATCAACAGGCACCTTATCTCGGTACAGTCTTGACAACAGTGATAACGGAGCTGCGCTCCATCCTCAGGAAATCAACAGCACCTTATCTCGGTACAGTCTTGACAACAGTTATAACCTCTTTATCGTAGCAGAAGTTGGTTATGTTAGGTTTTAAAGAACTGGTTTTGAAAAACGTTCATATACAACACAATACACATACATAATATACCGGGTGGTCTAAAAGACAAATTACTGAGAGCTACTGTAAATTTATATCTGATAACATATTATCACTTAAATGTGTTTCGGACATGAAAATGGCACTAGGACCTGGGAGTAGATAAGAGTGCTAGTTGTTTTACCTATATTTATAGGTGATATCTTTACAGACAAGAAAGAGGGGGAGGAGGCTGTAACACAAATCAATGTAAATAAATTAAGAATTGAAGTGTAATTTACCTGACTGACGGACAGGGAAGAATTTGTGGCATTGACAGTAAGTACGGGATAGCCAGGCTGGAAGATCCAAGCTCGAAAGAAACCTGGCTTTAATAGGTTGGAAGTGAACAGATCTGCTGAATGGTTGCTGAGAATATTGAAAAGTTGGTCGGCGTTCAAGAAACCTCTGTAACAATACGAGTATAAGTGAATTTAGTGGACAGTTGTTAGTAATCTAGGGAAATAATTCTATCTGAAGTGATATAAATGAACCAATAGTATCTTATCTGAGTTACTTTCTTGGAATAATATAGTGGTTGAGGAATATCAAGATCTTGTTCCACAAGTGACAACTATAACTAAAAATGTTATTCATTTACATCATATTTGACATGCAATATGAATCTCTATTTACAAAGTGAATATTACAATTAATAAACTAATTATTAAATAGTATTTAAAATTTACCATTAATGATTTAATTAATCATTTAACTGGATTTAACTTATTGTTATATATGGCTTACTTGTTGCTCATAGGTGTGTTGGTGTTTGATTACTACTTCTTTAATAATAGAATACAGGCTGTCAAAGTGAACAGTGTTTTGAGTGATACAATGTACTTACGCTAAGGCACAACCCAAGGGAAGAGGGGGGAGGGTAAGCCTATAATGTTTTTAGTATATATAAATGAAATGTTAAGTCTGAATTTTAATTCTTTCATTTTAGCTTTTGCCAATGAAACAGCTTTCGTGTGTTCAGCTTATAACAGAGACTCATTAAAATACAAAATCCATGAAGATTTGGAACAAATTTCTGCTTGGTTAATTCAAAATAAATTACTCAGTAACTCATCAAAACCAAAGTGCATAATGTTTTTTGACTGTGATGTTTCTAAAGATAACCTAAAAAATACCTTTTTGATTTGGTTTGCCATAAACACCAATGTTTGTATTCCTGTACAAGTGAAAGTATTGAAATAGTCGCATCTGTTAAGTATCTAGGGCTTCATGTTGACCAATAACTAAAATGGGATCAACACGCTAATTACCTGTCAAAGAAACTTAATAAGATTTACTACGGGCTGTACCATTTATGAAACATTTTACCGTTGGTAACTACGGCGGTTTTCGCAAGATAGATCAAGCAACGTCGAGCGTGGCCGCTGCTTGGATAGGTGACCGCTGAGAGATCCTGTCCTTGCAAGCGGCCCGCCTGCCCGGCCATTGGTGGTGGTTCGGAAGTCACCTTTAAGCCAGGTTAAGTGTTAGAGAGGGTTTCTTAGCCCTAAATTCGCCTGGTAAAATAAGTCATTCTTTACTTTTACTTTACTTTACTTTATTTTACTTTACTTTTACTTTTACTTTTACTTTTACTTTTTACTTTTACTTTATTTTTTATTTTTATTTTTTATTTTTATTTTTATTTTTATTTTTATTTTTACTTTTACTTTTACTTTCACTTTCACTTTGACTTTAGCTTTAGCTTTAACTTTAACCTTAACTTTTGCTTTTACTTTTACTTTACTTTTATTCAAGAACCGATTACTTTTAATGGTTTGAGAGTGCCCTAAGGTATGGTTTGATTCACTATGGAGGAACCTACCCAACCATAGTCAAGAGTATTATAATGTATCAGAGACATGCACTGCGCACAGTTTATGAGTTAACTAATTTGATTTCTGAACATAATATTTTGAGATTTGAACAGTGATATGTTTATAGTGCTATAATGAATGTTTATAAATATTTGCAACAATATCAGTTTAGAGAAATGAATAGAGTTACTCGCAGTACACAATACATGTTTCTTAAAACGCCATTTTTTGAAAAGAAAGTTAGTAGAAAACAATTATGTTATCAGGGACCTAGATTCTTTAATGCAATATTATGGAAGCAAAATAATATTTGAAGCTAAAGGTAAAGTGAAAATAAAGGTAATCTCTGTTTGGTACACACAGTAGCAAGATTTAAATGTGGTTGCTTTTTTTAAATTGTTTATATTTCTTACAAAATGATCGTTACATATTTTATGCATGTTGCAGTTGCTGTTGAAGTTGTTACTCTATTTACATGGTTCACTGTTGTAGAACCATGTAAATACCATGGTCTTGTTGTTTATTTGTTATGCTGGTACTTGTTGTGGTTTGTTGTTTTTGTATACTTGATGGAGTTTGTGGTTGGAGATGTAGTTATGTGTTGCATTGTTGTTTGTTTGTTATGCTGGTATTTGTTATTGGCATATTTATTGAGTATATAATATTTATTTTTGTATACTTGATGAAGTTTGTGGTTGGAGATGTAGTTATGTGTTGGATATAATTGCTAAATCTATTACTTTGCCCGTATCAAAACTGGTAGCGGTTACAACGCCATTTAGCGAGGTATGGCCACTGGTATGTCACGTTCACCATAGTTCGCTATAGCTGTTTCCTGAACAGCCTGTTTCATTATTTGAATACAAACATCTTCGGTGGCAGAACCTTACAGCTCGGTATACAACAAAAATCTTGTAGGAGGGCTGGGCAGATTCATTAGGCCGCAAAACAGTTTTGCACCCTCACGGCCTTTGCCTATTGCTCGGCAAGCATAAGTTAAACGAGCATTGACTTCCTATAGTTGGTTATGGTTTTTCATTTTAGTTGACGATAAAAATGGATGGGAATATTTACAATTTTTACAGAATACTTCAAGTTTAGAACATGAACCAATGTTGGAAACATGGCGAATCTCGATACCAACCGATAGACATTTGGAACAAGCCATAGTCTTTGTCAATGTCTCATTTAGTAAACCTAGATCTATGATAAAATGTTGCGTATTATGTCCTAGGCCTGTAAATGTGTCATAGTTATCTTCTATATTACCTATTTTGGTTTTTGAAGCACTTGATAAGGTTGTATTTATGCTTGATGTACTAGGCCTAGGGCTCTCAATAGGTGAATCCTCAAACATACCTGATATTTACACAGCTTTGACTTTAGAAACTCCCACATTTCAACGTTTTTAAACACTGTTCTAGTTTTCTTTGGCCTTCTTCTATCAATTGTATTATTATAATACACTAAATGAACTAATGAATGAACTAAAAAGCACTCAAAGCACAGAACAAACGTTGTTTGGTTATATTGTGGATCTAGCAATAAAAGCACTATTTAGTAAACAATCCAGGTGATAGCAGTAGCTAATCATCTGTTCAAACAGAGTAGGCAACACAAACTCACCACACGAAATTCCCTACAATAGCATATCTTTACTATATAGAGTAAAGTTTTTATGTTGCAAGTCAAACGTCATCAGGCACACTTACATTCTACAATAAGGGTGCAGCGTTTCATACAAATAGTGTTTTAAAATCTAAAACTGAAGAAAATAACCTTGCGTTATATATCAAAATGTTCAGGAGAAACCCCTTTATAATAATAACACAAAAACAAAAAATCGAATTTTTTGTTTTAAGCCTACCAAGTCCCCATACAATATACATATGTATTAGACACGATCCCAAAACACAGTGGAGCAGCCGAGTATTCTATGCACAAGGCTACGGCGGGACTTCAACGTTTCAGCTTCCACTTAGGATTTGCTGGATCCCTCCAAACGGACGTGGATTCCAGATTCCAGGAGTCAGGTCTCACACAGTGTCAGATCTGAGATTCTGTATTGAGCGGTGTTGAAATGTAGCTAAATTTAACATCCACATTTTATCAACCCTTAATACCGTAGTTGTGTAAAACCCCACCATTGATGTAGTAGTATGTGGGCGAGTTCTCGAAGCTATTCTCCGTAGATTTTGAGTTCAAGCCTGACTAGCAGCCAGAAGAGGCTCAGCTTTTACAATCAATATTGATTTTATGGCGAGAATCCTGTGGCATAGTGTGAAATAAAGTTCTTTAGCGATATTGGATAAATGTTGTTCTTCATATTTACATTAACACAACTAAAATTCTAAAGAATATTGATTTACTTCCAACGGTTTTACCGATCCATAGTCTCACAACCAAAATTAATAAAACGTTGAATGGTTGACAAAATATAACAATTACAACAGTTTTATTTTCAGTATTGGATCAAGGAACAATATAACAACAATTATAGCAACAGAAGTAATAGCGCAATTAAAAATTATGTGTGAAAATTAAGCATTATTAAGGCAAAAACAAAAACAATCGTAGGTACTTACCTTCTATCGATGAATCGCCGCAAACTTCTTCTTACCACATCTTCTGTTGCAAAGCTCTCTACCATTCTGAGAGTCACGGCAACTACACATATTTTTACATTTTGATCAATCATAAGCAATTTATAAATCAATTACTTAATAATAGTTCCAATTGCTACACCTCAATTTGTGGATTAAAAGGTTATTTGTCTAATCCTGTATTGGTTCAGAAGGAAAGAAATTCAATGTATGCAAAAAATTTCATTAGAAATCGATCTTGTCAAAAGATTAAACTTACTCGTATATTTTGTTACATAATTAAGGCAAAAATCTTTGAAGTTGCTATCGGAATAGATAAAAGCCTGTTTTATACACTTTAATTTAGTAGATTGTGAAACCCCTACCTCATCATAAACAAGAGAAGTTAAATCTAAAAGATGTCAATTTGTAGTCTGATATGTTTTACAAAAACTTTGCAATTGTTAAATTTTTAATAGGTGCAAGTACCTTTTTTGTAGAGCAACGGTGATACATTTTCAACTGAGTTTGGCACATCCAATTCTTCAACGAATATTTCATGTAAGATGTCCAAAGTGAACAACTCATCGAAACGCCAAGAAGGCTTCAACTATAACATTATTGTTAAGCATAACAATACAACACAATACAATATAATAACAACAACATAATAAACAATAATAATTTCTCACATCTGTATTAGTTTGTTTGAAAAAACATATTGTGTACCATGCCAAAGTATGAACAGTTTACCTGAGATATTATTACTTTTAATAGTTTTATTTTATTTTCAGCCTTATCAAAATGATACGGCAAGGTAATTCTTTATACGTTCTTCAATAAATAATTTGAAAATAAGTTTAAAATATACTTTCCTTGAAGGTCCTGTTTGAGAAATTATAATGCGCATTTATGTATACATTTGCATGTATTAATACAGCAAAAATTATTATTTTTATTTTGTACTTGTATGTAAAATTCGTATTTATCTACCTCAAAATGTAATCATTTTTATAAAAACTGTGATTAAATCCAAAATACAAAAATCAGATTTATCATGACCACTACAACTACCACAACAAGTCTTAACCTTGTTTAAATGAGTTTTTCATTGTTTGAATTGGACGATCTAATAAGTCTGATTTTACATTATTACTTAAATTAATTTAACGTTTTTCTTCATTAACATTTGTCAGACAAATGTTTTTAATTGTTGGTACGGTCTGAGATACGTTTAAATGTGTTCTTTGTTTAGATATGTTTCAATTTTCGCTGTAGAATTCACAGTGATCTATCGTTGGACAATTGCTTAAAGGGTTGAAGTAAGTAATAAAATGTCTTTGAACTGAAACAAAATGAATTGTTTGCAGTGACAAGATGAGGATTGCAAACCGACCTGAGATGCAAGCTTATATTGTAGGTAAGTAGCTACGCCGTCTCTCAGCCAACCCTCGGGTATCATGTGTAGACTGAACCATTGATAAGAGACAGTATTTGCTACTGTGTGCACCACCAGCTGTTCACTGCTCGGGTTGGAAATCCCCTCCATTAACAGAACGTGGTCCTCACTGTAATACAGTTCCTCCATCAGTATTGACCAGCAGAATAAGCCTTAACCACCTGACATAATATTAACAAATAGAGTTTTTCGTATCTATAGAAATACACAATTTAATTGTTCTTAGAAGAAAACTATGTTGGCCGCATTCATTTTATACAGATGAGCCACAAGCCTGTGCATGTGTCTTATACACTGTAGAATAATGTGGAGAATGAGAAAGGGAAACCGGGTTTCTAGGAGTGTAATCCCAAGCATATCTAGTCTATAACCAAGTATTTCTACTTATTTAACTACTCACAAGGTCATCTATATTTGAGTTGATGTTAACTACTCCCAAATGTTTCCATTATCTGTCTTGGTCTTCCTCAGGTGTCCTTAGATGCAGTAAAACCGGGAAGAGCCTAACCACAAGCGTAACTAGTCTACAGCCACGTATTTATACTTATTTAAATACTCACAATGTCATATTTATCTGAGTTGAACTTTAACCGCCCCCAAATATTTCTATCATCTGCCTTGGTCTGCCTTCCTCTGGGGTCCTTAGGTGCAGTAAAACCGGGTTTTAAGAGCCTAACCACAAGCGTAACTAGTCTACAGCCACGTATTTATACCTATTTAAATACTCACAATGTCATATTTATCTGAGTTGAACTTTAACCGCCCCCAAATATTTCTATCATCTGCCTTGGTCTGTCTTCCTCTGGGGTCCTTAGGTGCAGTAAAACCGGGTTTTAAGAGCCTAACCACAAGCGTAACTAGTCTACAGCCACGTATTTATACTTATTTAAATACTCACAATGTCATATTTATCTGAGTTGAACTTTAACCGCCCCCAAATATTTCTATCATCTGCCTTGGTCTGCCTTCCTCTGGGGTCCTTAGGTGCAGTAAAACCGGGTTTTAAGAGCCTAACCACAAGCGTAACTAGTCTACAGCCACGTATTTATACCTATTTAAATACTCACAATGTCATATTTATCTGAGTTGAACTTTAACCGCCCCCAAATATTTCTATCATCTGCCTTGGTCTGCCTTCCTCTGGGGTCCTTAGGTGCAGTAAAACCGGGTTTTAAGAGCCTAACCACAAGCGTAACTAGTCTACAGCCACGTATTTATACCTATTTAAATACTCACAATGTCATATTTATCTGAGTTGAACTTTAACCGCCCCCAAATATTTCTATCATCTGCCTTGGTCTGCCTTCCTCTGGGGTCCTTAGGTGCAGTAAAACCGGGTTTTAAGAGCCTAACCACAAGCGTAACTAGTCTACAGCCACGTATTTATACTTATTTAAATACTCACAATGTCATATTTATCTGAGTTGAACTTTAACCGCCCCCAAATATTTCTATCATCTGCCTTGGTCTGCCTTCCTCTGGGGTCCTTAGGTGCAGTAAAACCGGGTTTTAAGAGCCTAACCACAAGCGTAACTAGTCTACAGCCACGTATTTATACTTATTTAAATACTCACAATGTCATATTTATCTGAGTTGAACTTTAACCGCCCCCAAATATTTCTATCATCTGCCTTGGTCTGCCTTCCTCTGGGGTCCTTAGGTGCAGTAAAACCGGGTTTTAAGAGCCTAACCACAAGCGTAACTAGTCTACAGCCACGTATTTATACTTATTTAAATACTCACAATGTCATATTTATCTGAGTTGAACTTTAACCGCCCCCAAATATTTCTATCATCTGCCTTGGTCTGCCTTCCTCTGGGGTCCTTAGGTGCAGTAAAACCGGGTTTTAAGAGCCTAACCACAAGCGTAACTAGTCTACAGCCACGTATTTATACTTATTTAAATACTCACAATGTCATATTTATCTGAGTTGAACTTTAACCGCCCCCAAATATTTCTATCATCTGCCTTGGTCTGTCTTCCTCTGGGGTCCTTAGGTGCAGTAAAACCGGGTTTTAAGAGCCTAACCACAAGCGTAACTAGTCTACAGCCACGTATTTATACTTATTTAAATACTCACAATGTCATATTTATCTGAGTTGAACTTTAACCGCCCCCAAATATTTCTATCATCTGCCTTGGTCTGCCTTCCTCTGGGGTCCTTAGGTGCAGTAAAACCGGGTTTTAAGAGCCTAACCACAAGCGTAACTAGTCTACAGCCACGTATTTATACTTATTTAAATACTCACAATGTCATATTTATCTGAGTTGAACTTTAACCGCCCCCAAATATTTCTATCATCTGCCTTGGTCTGTCTTCCTCTGGGGTCCTTAGGTGCAGTAAAACCGGGTTTTAAGAGCCTAACCACAAGCGTAACTAGTCTACAGCCACGTATTTATACTTATTTAAATACTCACAATGTCATATTTATCTGAGTTGAACTTTAACCGCCCCCAAATATTTCTATCATCTGCCTTGGTCTGCCTTCCTCTGGGGTCCTTAGGTGCAGTAAAACCGGGTTTTAAGAGCCTAACCACAAGCGTAAACTAGTCTACAGCCACGTATTTATACTTATTTAAATACTCACAATGTCATATTTATCTGAGTTGAACTTTAACCGCCCCCAAATATTTCTATCATCTGCCTTGGTCTGCCTTCCTCTGGGGTCCTTAGGTGCAGTAAAACCGGGTTTTAAGAGCCTAACCACAAGCGTAACTAGTCTACAGCCACGTATTTATACTTATTTAAATACTCACAATGTCATATTTATCTGAGTTGAACTTTAACCGCCCCCAAATATTTCTATCATCTGCCTTGGTCTGCCTTCCTCTGGGGTCCTTAGGTGCAGTAAAAACCGGGTTTTAAGAGCCTAACCACAAGCGTAACTAGTCTACAGCCACGTATTTATACTTATTTAAATACTCACAATGTCATATTTATCTGAGTTGAACTTTAACCGCCCCCAAATATTTCTATCATCTGCCTTGGTCTGCCTTCCTCTGGGGTCCTTAGGTGCAGTAAAACCGGGTTTTAAGAGCCTAACCACAAGCGTAACTAGTCTACAGCCACGTATTTATACTTATTTAAATACTCACAATGTCATATTTATCTGAGTTGAACTTTAACCGCCCCCAAATATTTCTATCATCTGCCTTGGTCTGCCTTCCTCTGGGGTCCTTAGGTGCAGTAAAACCGGGTTTTAAGAGCCTAACCACAAGCGTAACTAGTCTACAGCCACGTATTTATACTTATTTAAATACTCACAATGTCATATTTATCTGAGTTGAACTTTAACCGCCCCCAAATATTTCTATCATCTGCCTTGGTCTGCCTTCCTCTGGGGTCCTTAGGTGCAGTAAAACCGGGTTTTAAGAGCCTAACCACAAGCGTAACTAGTCTACAGCCACGTATTTATACTTATTTAAATACTCACAATGTCATATTTATCTGAGTTGAACTTTAACCGCCCCCAAATATTTCTATCATCTGCCTTGGTCTGTCTTCCTCTGGGGTCCTTAGGTGCAGTAAAACCGGGTTTTAAGAGCCTAACCACAAGCGTAACTAGTCTACAGCCACGTATTTATACTTATTTAAATACTCACAATGTCATATTTATCTGAGTTGAACTTTAACCGCCCCCAAATATTTCTATCATCTGCCTTGGTCTGCCTTCCTCTGGGGTCCTTAGGTGCAGTAAAACCGGGTTTTAAGAGCCTAACCACAAGCGTAACTAGTCTACAGCCACGTATTTATACTTATTTAAATACTCACAATGTCATATTTATCTGAGTTGAACTTTAACCGCCCCCAAATATTTCTATCATCTGCCTTGGTCTGCCTTCCTCTGGGGTCCTTAGGTGCAGTAAAACCGGGTTTTAAGAGCCTAACCACAAGCGTAACTAGTCTACAGCCACGTATTTATACTTATTTAAATACTCACAATGTCATATTTATCTGAGTCGATGTTTAACCGTTCCCAAATGGTTCCATCATCTGTCTTGGTCTTCTTCAAGGGTTACCTCCTTCAGAGTTTATTATATACTGTTATAGTCGATATTCCTCTCTCCCACAAGGTGTGAGGTGTCCATCTCACCTGATTCTTCTGCATTTTATCTCACTCACCATGACACTACTCTGTTAAAGGTCCCTGATCCACGCGTTGTGTTTTCTGCTCCATTCAACCCCTTCATATGTTGATTCATATACTTTATCCAGTGCTCTACAAGTCTACAGTGTCAGGGAATGGATTTGCAGTGATAGTGGTATAATGTTACTGCGGATTGAGCTGACCTGCAAGTGACAATTCCGGGAGAGAGAGACGTTCCAGAAGTAATGTCCGGCAAGACCAAAATGTCCATCTTAGGCAGAGGCAGGGGAGGAGGCAGATCCAGTAGCCACATCTGGAGCAAGTCCTGCTGTGGTAGGAAGTAGAGCAGCAGCCACAGCAGCCTGCGGAGCACTGTCACCCGAAACTAGGACTGAGTAACCGTGGCGAGCAGAATTCACTCGGGATAGAGAGTGTACACTCAAGTGAATCTCATGTGTTGACAAGTACGGGGTATCATGATACGTGTCCCATACTCTCCCGTCCAAAGAACTCCTACAATACATTTAAAATTATGTTATTGACATTGTTTTAATAAATGCAATGCAAATTTTGCACTTATCTAGTTTTTGTTTGATAAAATCCCTAACCATAAATTAAGTAATGAAAAATCACGTCTTATTTCACTGTTGGTACACACTATTTTTGTGAAGCACGAACGATTATAGCATAGCCAACACCACCTCCAGAATGCGCTTACATACGTATTGTCATTTCTTTGTTTGAAGGTTATTTTTGACGATGGAAGGATTGTGAAGGAAACAGGATTTTTCCGGACATTTGCCATCGTTCAGTGAAACAAGAAATCAGTAACACTTAGGCGTGCCACAACGCTTTGGTAAGATTTGTTTATTTCAACCTAGTTTGTAATTATGTATTAGGTTAGTTCTTTACCTGAAGAAGAGATCAGATTGCACATCTCGAAACGTAGTGTTACTGATTTCTTGTTTCACTGAACAATGGCAAATATCCGGAAAAATCCTCTTTCCTTTACGTATTGTCAGTTTGGGATGCTACTTGGGAGATAGTGACTAGCAGTTAATAGTTGTGACACATTTGACTCCTTTCTTCAGGTCAGACCTCGCTAATTTCTCAAGATTAGAAAAAACCTCAGATTCCATTCATAAGGCCCATCTATAAAACTCAAACAGTAACAGGAGTACACGCGTACACGTAAGTACAACATACAAACAGTAACAGGAGTACACGCGTACACGTAAGTACAACATACAAACTGTACGCACTCTCTTTATTCTTTACAGACCGATATCTCTATATTTCATCATAGTTTTAAAACATACATCCATTTTGTACAAGAATCACAAACTATTTTTAGCTTAGATGATGTTTCTAAACTATAACTTCATCAATTAGAAATTGGAATGTGTGTGTTTGGGTTTACTCACTCAGGCAGGGAGGTGGATGCTAACGGCATATTTTGACTGTGAAGACTGATTGAGGAATCTGGCGATGTGGACGGTGAATGGTGATCTCAATGCCGGTTCATCGAAGCACGGAAACGTTCTGTAGTTGTCCCGTGCCCTTGACGTGGTGGCCACATACTCGCTGCACAATAAAACATTCTGTCATTGGCTGGCCAGTAATAATGGCTTTACTTAAGAAAATTTATCGCATTACATCCGTAAACACACTTTACCTAAATTTAATGCCAATTTGACGTCACGAAAAGAGGTGCTAAAATCAGTGTGGTGGCAGTTTCCATTTCATAATTTAGCACCCCCTGGACATAACACCCCCTCAGCCGTAACATCAATTTGACGTCACGAAAAGAGGTGCTAAATCAGCGCGGTGGCAGTTTCCATTCCCTGATGTAGCACCCCCTCTATTCTATTTACAATGGTTACGTGCTAGCTGCGCTCTCTTATTCCTCAAATATTGTAGTGACGGACCAAGTGGCTTATTGGATCATGTTAGTGCCCCGTCACTCTGTAATTCCTTCAGCTCTTGTAAATATTCCGAGCTATAATGTCCAAGAAGCCCTATTGTGAGTGCCTTACGTGCATATTTTCGTAATATTGTTCATTAAATTGAATGTTATAGTAACGTTGAACTAATACCCATAATACTCTAAATGGCGCCATGTATACTAAAAGTCAGATAATACTACACATTCACATTCATTTACTACATCTCATTGCTTTTTGAAGTACAACTAGATTTTCTCGAAATCCTTGGAATTTTCCGTTTTATTGGAAACTCTAGGAAGTATACATACTCTCCATACCTCGTAAAGGTTCGTTAAGACCTTCGTCGTCGACGACTTACTTCAGATCTCTTCAGACGAACACGACTCCAGATTCCAGGAGTCAAGTCTGAGACAGCGTCAGATTTCAGACGCTGAAATATAAGGAAGGTGAGCTGAAACTAAATTCTAAACTAAATAAAAGATCTGTATCACTTGAACTCTCTGACTTAATAATTATCTAAGCCATAAGAGTGACACGACTCGAATGGCATGAGATTTTAGTTTGTCAACGAAGTCGAATGATTTAGATTTGTCAAGGAACACACTTAATGTGTAACGTTCTAACTCTTCTATTACCATATTAACCAGACTCACCACTGCGTTTATCGTTGATTTACTTTTCCTGAATCAAAATTGGCGTTTAGAAAGCTGGTTTTGTTTGTTCAAAAAGTACAGCATTATCGTTAGAAAAAGTTTTTCAAATATTTTGCTCAAAACTGGATAAATTGAGACGAGCTGAATTTATAAAACAGGCACTTTCTTTTTTGAAAATTAGTTGCACTTTTGCAGTTTTTAGAAGAGAGGGAAACATTCCTGAGTCAAAAGATAAATTAACTAATTGTGTCAGTGGTTTCACAATATACCTTGCGTATTTTTTCGATCAACCACATGGATCTCATTCCGAGATCATTTAATTTGTTTTGCTGGGAGTTGTTGAATGATTTGACTTTGTCTACGCGTGCGATTCCCCTGTGGCAGTGGTAGACAAGGGTTCGCCCACAAGCAACGGACGCGAAAAATCCGTTAAACTTGTCGGCAGTCCCAGAAGTATCTCTCACAAGTCTGTTCCCAATTTGAACTGGATTTGCTTAAATCCTTGATTTTGATTGTTAACGATGTCCATACAATTTTCTAAACGTTTTTCGAAGAAATGATTGATTTAGAGGTATAACACTTTGTCTCAGCTTGGATCGCCAGGGCTACGTTTGTTACAACAACCAGTAGATCTTTCGTAGCGTGAAATTACTGTTTAATATTTTTCAAAACACAACATTTTCCCCGTATTAGATCGTTCCCGTGCGCCAAACACGTACTGCAACTGACCACCGCATACCGAGCCATCAGAACATCGATGTGATGTTTTACAACAGCCCTGATATGGCATATAATGGACTGGTGTCCTACTACTAGGAAACCTGCATAGCACTACACCTGTAGTTTTACCATCTTCAAAAGAGTGGGGCATTAAAAACGAGTTACAAGATATTTTCCCTGGTTTGTGCTCTCGCCAACGTTTTTGCATCTTGATGTTCAGGTTCTCTCTTGACTTCTAATTTTACAGCACCTCTTGTAAGTGAATATTTTATTTGAATGAATAAAGAATTTTAACACATTAATTCCGATTCCTTTAAAATGTTATAAAATAATTAGAATTTTGAATAAAGGTGGGTAACGGAAAGCCTATGTGCACTTTTGTTTCCTCGGGTTTTGTAAAAATTTGTTTTAAGGGGTAGCTACCGTTCAGGTGATTGTTTCTAAAATTGTTTAGAAGTTTTGAAATTGAGGTTCGAAGGGATCTCCAAAATTTAGAAAGCTCAAACTTTCTCACGAAAGAAGAGAATTTAGGAGCTAGATATTTATGGGCCTTGTATTCCTGACTGTTATATTGTTTGTCGGATCTCTTGCTGGCTCATGACCATTGATAATGGCTTGTTGACCATAATGATCAGATATCGCGGTGTTGACGACCGCAACCTGCACCCCTGGTAAATTGGTTAAGATTGCAACACCTCTTGAAGAAGGTGCGATAGTACTAGTCTGTCAATTGATAATTTTGAATTTGAAAGTTTTCAATGTTGCTTTTGGTGAAACCATGTTTGGTTACCATTAGCAAATCGGGATGAAGTTCATCGCATACGAGAGAAATTTCACCTATTTTGCCTGTGCCTATTTGCACATTTTGATGAACGAGAATTCATGTTATTGGATTGTCTTTATCTGAATTTTTATTTTTGGGTTTTAATTGACTGTTTATCAATTTTGAACCTCTAGAAGTGACATCACCCTCCCCCCCCACATTACACACCCTAAAACATTAGACTTATTACAAGAGGTCGATTCATTGCTTTTAGTCTCCGATTTTTCTTTTATATTTTTGACGGTATCGACAAACGTCTTGCGGCAGAGTGAAGGGCTCCGGTATCTGCGGTGACGAGTCTTGTCGGGGTGCCCGTGGTGGTGACGGCGGTGGGGGTGGGACGGCAGCACGGGTGTCAGGAGCAGTATCAGCCGGCTTGGTCACCGCAGTCGAGACGCTGAACCCGCCGAGAACCTCCACGATGAGTCTGGACAGCCGCCACTTACCTTGTTGATCTTACTCCTGTCTGTCTTGTCAGTAAGATAGATAGTCATCGCCCCATACCTCTCTTAAATGTCTTTTAAGTACTTTCCATGCGGCATAGATTAACTTTTAGGAGCCTTTTGTGCAGAATTCCCCTTAAAAGCCGAAAGAGGATGGGGCAAGTATGATGTTGTGAAGTAGTTTGTTTTTGACGATGGAAGGATAGTGAAGGAAACAAGATTTTTTCCGGACATTTTCCATCGTTCAGTGATACAAAAAACCAATAACACTACGTTTCGAGATCTGCAATATCATCTCTTCTTCAGGTGAATAAATACCCAGATGTGTTATGTGTAGTTACTGTATGTGTTAGGTTAGTTATTCGCCTGAAGAAGAGATCAGAAAATGTCCGGAAAAACCCTGTTTCCTTCACATTATTGTATGATGCCTGACTTCCTCAGGGTGCAAGCATGGCAACGAATCTATATAACATATATACAGCTGAAATGTCAGATACTATATCACGAAATGTTTCATTTATTCAAACGACATTACTGTAAGCACAATGAGACAGGGCGCATACTTACATACTTCCGATCTGGATACTCCCAGACATTATTTTAATAACTGAAAGCTATAAACTTAGTCCTCATAAAACCGAAGTTGCAAGTTTCCAATTAAATAACAAAATGGCAAGATTTAAACTATAAGTATCTTTTAATGGTTTCGTTTACGACACAATGGCAAACCACAATCAATCTCTCACTGTTCGATTACATTTAATTAAATATTCCTTTATACGATTAGTAATACAATTTTTTACACTGGAATGAATTGCACGTTTTAAAAGCGGTATACATAAAGTTGCAGCCAAAGTCAGAACTAGAAACTCTGTCATACAGCATCTAGCTGGGGTATCTCTACCTGCCTTGTAACTGAGCTAGATGTACTTCCCCTAGTACCACTGCTGAGTACTGAGCTCCTTTAGGGTTTTTAGGGTGGAGATTGGATGGTAGCAGACACGTATACACCTCTCAAATCTGCATAATAAGTCTTTGTTTCACGAAACTTGTTTTATAAAACCAGTTAGCCATCCAAGTACGTATCCTGCTGGTGGGTTGATGTCTAAGACAACAAATGTTGTTATTGTTGTATAAAGCCTGTTGGACAACCAAGTAGGATATGTGGGGAACATAACATAACCTCAGTGTCCGATCCTACGGTACAGAAGGGATATAACTCGTAAAGCCGATGTACCATTCCACTGTCGGGTTGATGTCTTACAAGGGAATCTTAGTTGGCTTAGAAAATTGAATTTGGCTTTGTAACTGGTAGATAACATACACAACGTGAACTTTCTTTTGAAATATTGACGCCAGAACCCTGTGCTGCAGCTTTGTTTTATTTATAAGTTATTAAATGTGGGTTTGATAATATAAAAACAATACGATATTTCTAATATAGCAAAATCAATACGGCTTAATCTAAGCTAAACATCTAATACTCACGCCTCACTTTCGTCATCTATGTAAGTATTGTAATAGAATCCTTTCCCAAATCTGATGTCAGTGATACGTCCAGTGAATGAAATATCCAAGTTGTAGCGGCCTCTCAATGCCTGTTTTGCCGATATAAACCAATGCGTAAGGTTCTGTCCAGTACTGAACTCGGGTTGTGGCATATCTCTCTGCGCCAGACCCCTCATAACGAAACTGTTGATGTTCAAATTCTCCGCATTCAATGTTATCTGGTCGGTGAAGTCCGGAACGGTGAAATTGACGGACACTCTTCCCTGGTACGTCAGGTTATGTAAGAACGGAACCACCCACAAAGCGTAATGTTCCGGAACAATTGTTCTTTGTACAGAAATTGTAATTAAATTCTGAAAAGTGAAACACACGACGAAAACCTGTGATAGTGGTTTCATCGCAGAAAGGAACGGACCAGCGATTCCCGAGAACTGTCGGATGCTGCTGCAATAGTAACGTGGATTACTGCTTATCTTGTCTGTGTCTGAAGGCGCGTCCAACGTGTCAACGCTTTAACTGATGCAATGAACCGTGACTCACATTTATGTTTCTGTGAGGAAATACCAGTACGCGACAATGATAAACAGTTGAAACCTACGAGAATGTGGATTATCATAAACTCACCAGCGCACCCCGCGATAGTAAAATTTTGTTTTGTTTGGTTTTAACGCGATATGAATATTTCTGTACATTACAAATCTACTAAACGTCCATACTACACTGGTTTTCAGCATACCAAAGCTGTGAATTTCCACCGAGAAACGGTGAATAGGTAACATGTATTAGAATACGTATAGGAAATTATAAGAATCTTGAATTTTAGTGAAAATATATTTTGTTTAAGGAAGTTATAAACTAAGAGAGTGATAATAGAGTGCACATATATAAAATACAATTTTGTCGTATTAATCAATTCCCTACACACAACTTTGTTACAATAGCCATAAATTTCAATACTTATTTAGTGCTCAGTCAGAATCAGAATCAGAATACATTTATTTCTGTAATAACAAAATGTTATTTCAATAAAATAAGGTCGCTTAGTATAATTTACATATTGGTAAAATGTGACAGGGGTTATTGCACAGTATATGGATATATTTCCAGCAAAATGAGTTTATTTTTATTAGAAAATGTTTTCAGTTGGATAGGGTTTTCATGTGCCGAGGAATCGCATTACAAAGCCACAAAGCTGAATAGTGCATGTCCTTTTCAACAAGTGTCAATCTATGGATCCGGTAGACCGTGTTACTCATGTGCCGAGGAATCGCATTACAAAGCCACAAAGCTGAATAGTGCATGTCCTTTTCAACAAGTGTCAATCTATGGATCCGGTAGACCGTGTTACTCATGTGCCGAGGAATCGCATTACAAAGCCACAAAGCTGAATAGTGCATGTCCTTTTCAACAAGTGTCAATCTATGGATCCGGTAGACCGTGTTACTCTTGTGCCGAGGAATCGCATTACAAAGACACAAAGCTGAATAGTGCATGTCCTTTTCAACAAGTGTCAGTCTATAGATCCGGTAGACCGTGTTACTCTTGTGCCGAGGAATCGCATTACAAAGCCACAAAGCTGAATAGTGCATGTCCTTTTCAACAAGTGTCAATCTATGGATCCGGTAGACCGTGTTACTCATGTGCCGAGGAATCGCATTACAAAGCCACAAAGCTGAATAGTGCATGTCCTTTTCAACAAGTGTCAATCTATGGATCCGGTAGACCGTGTTACTCATGTGCCGAGGAATCGCATTACAAAGCCACAAAGCTGAATAGTGCATGTCCTTTTCAACAAGTGTCAATCTATGGATCCGGTAGGCCGTGTTACTCTTGTGCCGAGGAATCGCATTACAAAGCCACAAAGCTGAATAGTGCATGTCCTTTTCAACAAGTGTCAATCTATGGATCCGGTAGACCGTGTTACTCTTGTGCCGAGAAATCGCATTACAAAGACACAAAGCTGAATAGTGCATGTCATTTTCAACAAGTGTCAGTCTATAGATCCGGTAGGCCGTGTTACTCTTGTGCCGAGGAATCGCATTACAAAGCCACAAAGCTGAATAGTGCATGTCCTTTTCAACAAGTGTCAATCTATGGATCCGGTAGACCGTGTTACTCTTGTGCCGAGGAATCGCATTACAAAGCCACAAAGCTGAATAGTGCATGTCCTTTTCAACAAGTGTCAATCTATGGATCCGGTAGACCGTGTTACTCTTGTGGCGGGTGTTGCACTGATGGTTAAGTGTATTTTCCGCAAAAGATGCGGTTATTTTTAAATAAAGTTAAAACTTCAGGTATGTAGATTCTTAGAAGAGTGATGAGATTCAGTTGCTGAAAAAAAGGCACGGTGAGCACAATGACCAGATCCTGAAATAATGAAAACAACCTCTTTTGGAGTCTAAATACTCTTAAAACTTCACTACATGACCATTAGAATCCAATATGATTTGTTAACCTACTGTATACACAACCAAAGTATATTTGAAGGTTAGTTTCTTTACCAACTACATCCATGAACAATCGAAGAATGAAAGTAATTGAAGACAGCTTTGTACACAGGATATCAATATATTTAGACTATTTGAGTTTTCATCCAAAATAAGACCAAGAAGAGCAGCAGACTTTATGGGCTCATACAATTTACGCTAAAACTCTCTAAATCACGGAGATATGGTGAGAAAATCATTATCATGGTTTTCTCTTCTTTTGGGTAAAGACCATTTGACTTAAACCTTCTATTCAAGACACAATATGACTGATTCATGATCATTTCTAGGCTGTGAACATTACTACAAGAAGGCACAGCAGTTGTGACATCTGAATAGCAAACAAAATTTGAATTTATATTGGAAGGAAGGTCATTTATGTGTATAAAACATAGGAAAGGGCCAAGTATATAGCCGTGGGGTACTCCAGAACAGACTTTCATCCAACCCTCTTAAAATTGCCCTTTATTTCTTAGTGCAACTGCCTGATTCCTTTTAGAGAGGTAAGAGGAAAGAAGTGAGAGAGCTGCACAATTTAAGCCATACATTTTTATTTTCTTCAAAAGAACGGAATGGTTGACACAATCGAAAGCCTTGGATAAATCAGATTGTATAGCACCGACATACTGAGACCCATTCAAAGCACCCTTTCAGTCTCCATGACTAGATGAATGTCCCTTTCTAAAACCAAAGTGAGACGCATTAGGTTCGAAGTATCGTCTTGCCAGAATGATCATTTCAAACACTAAGTAATTAGCACACCTCTTAAAAACTTCCTATGTAATACCATCCCATCCACTTGACTTTGAGTTTTTGAGTTTTGAAATCGAGCTTAGAATCTCAGTTATTGTAGTCGGCTCAAATAAATAAAAAAATCGTCTATTTGTTGATTGAGAGCTGTATTAAAAGAAGCCAGTCGTGATAGTAGGTTTTTAACTTAAACAAAATATTCGTTAAAATTTTTCTACATCCATTCGATGCTACAAAACGGTTGTACCGCTGCTCTGTGAATGTTGCATCTTTAGCCACTACGCCACGGTGCCACAGCAGGAGTGGTTGTCAGTACATATATCAGTCGAGTCACAGCCTTATCGAGCAGCGTGGACCTTGATTATTGAGCAAGTTTAGATAACTGCAAGTTAGTCACAAGATTATGTCCACACTCACCAGATTACTCACGACATAACAAGTTGTGTCATTGTGGTGTATTCATTGCTACAAAACGGTTGTGCCGCTGCTCTGTGAATGTTGCATCTTTAGCCACTACGCCACGGTGCCACAGCAGGAGTGGTTGTCAGTACATATATCAGTCGAGCCACAGCCTTATCGAGCAGCGTGGACCTAGAGTACTGAGCACGATTAGATAACTGCAAGCTAGTCACAAGATTATGTCCACACTCACCAGATTACTCACGACGTAATAAGTTGTGTCGGTGTGGTGTAATCGATGCTACAAAACGGTTGTGCCGCTGCTCTGTGAATGTTGCATCTTTAGACACTACGCCACGGTGCCACAGCAGGAGTGGTTGTCAGTACATATATCAGTCGAGTCACAGCCTTATCGAGCAGCGTGGACCTAGAGTACTGAGCACGATTAGATAACTGCAAGTTAGTCACAAGATTATGTCCACACTCACCAGATTACTCACGACATAACAAGTTGTGTCATTGTGGTGTATTCAATGCTACAAAACGGTTGTGCCGCTGCTCTGTGAATGTTGCATCTTTAGCCACTACGCCACGGTGCCACAGAAGGAGTGGTTGTCAGTACATATATCAGTCGAGCCACAGCCTTATCGAGCAGCGTGGACCTTGAGTACTGAGCAAGTTTAGATAACTGCAAGTTAGTCACAAGATTATGTTTCACACTCACCAGATTACTCACGACATAACAAGTTGTGTCGGTGTAGTGTATTCAATGCTACAAAACGGTTGTGCCGCTGCTCTGTGAATGTTGCATCTTTAGCCACTACGCCACGGTGCCACAGCAGGAGTGGTTGTCAGTACATATATCAGTCGAGTCACAGCCTTATCGAGCAGCGTGGACCTTGAGTACTGAGCAAGTTTAGATAACTGCAAGTTAGTCACAAGATTATGTTTCACACTCACCAGATTACTCACGACATAACAAGTTGTGTCGGTGTAGTGTATTCAATGCTACAAAACGGTTGTGCCGCTGCTCTGTGAATGTTGCATCTTTAGCCACTACGCCACGGTGCCACAGCAGGAGTGGTTGTCAGTACATATATCAGTCGAGTCACAGCCTTATCGAGCAGCGTGGACCTTGAGTACTGAGCAAGTTTAGATAACTGCAAGTTAGTCACAAGATTATGTTTCACACTCACCAGATTACTCACGACATAACAAGTTGTGTCGGTGTAGTGTATTCAATGCTACAAAACGGTTGTGCCGCTGCTCTGTGAATGTTGCATCTTTAGCCACTACGCCACGGTGCCACAGCAGGAGTGGTTGTCAGTACATATATCAGTCGAGCCACAGCCTTATCGAGCAGCGTGGACCTAGAGTACTGAGCAAGTTTAGATAACTGCAAGTTAGTCACAAGATTATGTTTCACACTCACCAGATTACTCACGACATAACAAGTTGTGTCGGTGTAGTGTATTCAATGCTACAAAACGGTTGTGCCGCTGCTCTGTGAATGTTGCATCTTTAGCCACTACGCCACGGTGCCACAGCAGGAGTGGTTGTCAGTACATATATCAGTCGAGTCACAGCCTTATCGAGCAGCGTGGACCTTGATTATTGAGCAAGTTTAGATAACTGCAAGTTAGTCACAAGATTATGTCCACACTCACCAGATTACTCACGACATAACAAGTTGTGTCATTGTGGTATATTCGATGCTACAAAACGGTTGTGCCGCTGCTCTGTGAATGTTGCATCTTTAGCCACTACGCCACGGTGCCACAGCAGGAGTGGTTGTCAGTACATATATCAGTCGAGCCACAGCCTTATCGAGCAGCGTGGACCTAGAGTACTGAGCAAGTTTAGATAACTGCAAGTTAGTCACAAGATTATGTTTCACACTCACCAGATTACTCACGACATAACAAGTTGTGTCGGTGTAGTGTATTCAATGCTACAAAACGGTTGTGCCGCTGCTCTGTGAATGTTGCATCTTTAGCCACTACGCCACGGTGCCACAGCAGGAGTGGTTGTCAGTACATATATCAGTCGAGTCACAGCCTTATCGAGCAGCGTGGACCTTGATTATTGAGCAAG
This sequence comes from Homalodisca vitripennis, assembly GCF_021130785.1. NCBI lineage: Eukaryota > Metazoa > Arthropoda > Insecta > Hemiptera > Cicadellidae > Homalodisca > Homalodisca vitripennis. The sequence continues at coordinate 147,509,862 of NC_060215.1, forward strand.
TTTAGATAACTGCAAGTTAGTCACAAGATTATGTCCACACTCACCAGATTACTCACGACATAACAAGTTGTGTCATTGTGGTATATTCGATGCTACAAAACGGTTGTGCCGCTGCTCTGTGAATGTTGCATCTTTAGCCACTACGCCACGGTGCCACAGCAGGAGTGGTTGTCAGTACATATATCAGTCGAGTCACAGCCTTATCGAGCAGCGTGGACCTTGATTATTGAGCAAGTTTAGATAACTGCAAGTTAGTCACAAGATTATGTCCACACTCACCACATTACTCACGACATAACAAGTTGTGTCATTGTGGTATATTCGATGCTACAAAACGGTTGTGCCGCTGCTCTGTGAATGTTGCATCTTTAGCCACTACGCCACGGTGCCACAGCAGGAGTGGTTGTCAGTACATATATCAGTCGAGTCACAGCCTTATCGAGCAGCGTGGACCTTGAGTACTGAGCAAGTTTAGATAACTGCAAGTTAGTCACGAGGTTATGTCAGCAAACAGAACTACAGATGAAGTAGTTAGGTTATGTGGGAAATCTTTCACGTAAATGAGAAATAGTAGTGGTAGTGGACCCAGCACCGAGCCCTGGGGAACGCCACGATCATTGAGTTGCCATTGGGAAGAAAACTTGATAGAAGAGCTATTTTTAATTGTCACCTTTTGTTTCCTATTTAATAAATATGAAGATAATAAACTGTGAACTGAGCCTCTTAAGCCATAAAATTCTAATTTCTTTAAAACAATATACTGTGTTCAACACAGTCAAAAGCCTTTGAAAGGTCGCAAAAAAGAGATGTATATTGCAGTATGATGTATTTTGTCAATTGAATATAAAATTGTGTCAATTAGTTCAAAAACTGCTGAGGCTGTTGATGAGTTAAGTTTAAAACCAAATTGATTTTTAAACAAAATTTTATATTTAGTAAAATGTTTAAGAATTCTGACTGCGATTACTTTTTCGAAAATTTTGAAAATCACTAGAAGAAGGGCTATAGGGACGGTAGTTTGACATGTCAGTTTTGTCATTTTTCTTATGGATAGGTTTAATTAGTGAGTATTTTAGTTTTTCAGGAAAAATAACATTTGAAAAACAATTATTAATGAAAAGAGCTAAAGGCTTTGATATAATTGAGGGTGATACTTTTAATATGTGAGTTGGAACTTCATCCCATCCACATGATTTTGAATTTTTTAAATTTTTAATGATGTGAAACACTTCTTCAGCGTTAGTGGGGTACAAAAACAAAGTTGGATAAATTTTGTTATCTTTGTTCAGAAAATTAATCGATAATTTTTCGTTTGGTATTATTAATTTACTTACGTTAATAAAAAAGTCATTAAATAAAGTGGCTATTTGGAATATATTGACTATGGGAGATTTGTTATTATTTCAAGATCCTCACCCGCTTTAAATCTTAACTTACCAGTTTCTCTATTAACCACATCCCACATCGCTTGTAGCCTGTTCCTCGCATCCAATATGAATCTGTCATATGCCATTTTTTTAAAGCAAGAATTACTTTTCTTAAGATTTTGAATTACTTCTTATAGTATTTAGTGAGCTCTGGACTGTTCAGTGATTTCTGAGCTTCATATAATTCTCGTTTTCTCTTGCATGATGTTTTAATTCCCCAGGTCATCCAACCTGCTGTATTCCTCTTGTCTTTTACAGTTGAGAGTTTCAGTGGGAAACATTGTTCAAAAAGTTTTCGAAATGTTGAATAAAAATAATCAAATTCAGTCATATAATAATCGAAAATATTCAGTTGTAATTCAAGGTTATTTAAAAAAAATTAATAATATTGTAATTATTGAATTGTCTTTTAAATAATTTATTTTTTTAAATTTGGGTTTGATTCTTTTTTATTAAGGGATATTCTAGTAACAGCATTCGGTGGTCAGAAAATGAAGGCTCCACAATTTGCATACATCGGGACTAAAACTTGTGAGAATATTATCGATACATTTTGATGACACCTTTGTTATTCTCGTTGCATTTACGAAGATTATTTTCAGACCAAAAGAGGTGATAAATTTTTTAAAGATTTCGCATTGTTTTGATTGTAAAAAAATGTCTATATTAAAATCTGCAGCTATAACTATGTGTTTATGTTTTTTAGAGATTAGGCTGAGCGCTTCCTTGAGACTAGATAAGAAATCTAGAGCTTTGCTCTCAGGATTTCTTACAAAAACATTATTAGAAACGAATTAAAACCTTTAAGAACCTCAGCAACACTGTACTCAAATGTGCTGTCGATACATTTAATTCGATTCATATTCTTAACCGAGTTAGTTTTTAGATTTGAGTTGGCTAGTACCGCGGTCCCTTCTGCCTTTTGTTCTGAGCGTGAATAGCAAGAGACAAGTCTGTAGCTAGGCACGGTATGCAGTAGAGCCTCCGTGTCAGCATCAATCCAAGTCTCCTGTAGACACAGCACACCTGGAGATCGAGGAAGAGAATCGAGATATATGACAAGTTCAGGAATTTTATTTTTAACACTCCTAATGTTATAGCTAACTATGATGCAATAATCCTTTATTGCACAGAAGTCTTGATAAATCAGTAATAACGTTTTCATATAATCACATTAAAAGTTTTAAGGGCCATTAAAGTCACTACAGCCTAAAGTACTCCAAAATATCTTACCATCCTGAGCATTAGAACGTAAGAGACATTAACATTAGAAGCGATTCGCATTGGTTTTTGCAAAATATGTTGCAATCGCAAAAATATCAACCAATGATAGATATATATATATATATATATATATATATATATATATATATATATATATATATATATATATATATTACAAATATCAACTTCCAATGCATTCTTTTAAAATTCATATTCTCAACAGGAAAGTCAGTTTTTGTGCGTATGATGACTGTACAGCAAATAAAGGATCAAATGAAGTTGCATCCTTCCTATGCCATTTTATTAACAATTATCTACATGATGATGTTGGAGAATTTAAAGTTTTTTGTGACTATGCTGGAGGCCGAAACAAAAATTGTACCATAATACGGATCAGAATGTTAAGTTCAGCTCCAGTTCACCTTCCACTTAATACAGCGTCTGAAGTCTAACGCTGTGACAGATTTGACTGCTGGAATCTGGGATCAACATCCATCTGAAGAGAACTAAAACAATTGCTATGCAGAAGAAGCTCAAAATGAACTCTCTACTTCGTTTCGACGTCAGAGACACCTGGCCTACAAGTAAATGTAATCAAGGTGAAATAGTGTTCTCATTGTTTCATCAGGTACACAATTGAGTGCACTGCAGTATTTTTGAGACAATCTCAAATCACGGTGGAGGAACCTATTCCAGATTCCAGGATGGCATCTGAAATATATTATAAGTGGCAGGTGAACTGGAACTGAACTTAACATTCTTATTGAATCAACCCTTCCCACCGTTGCTCTACATTGTGTGTATAGTACGCATTACATACAATTATACCAATACAATTTACTACCAGCAAATAAATTCAGGGGTTGAAAAATATCAACACCACTTTTCCAGAACGAGGACAATTTTATTTGTGTAGGTAAGTATATGGTAGGTATATAAGAAAGAATGGAGAATCCGGAAGATTTTATATCCACTCACGGAAAAATCACCTGTTTTTAAAACAGTTCACGTTGAAAAGGAAATTGTTTTAGATTGGGAATCTTGATTTGTTGTAGAGTGTGGTGTATTCCCTAATATCCCTTTAAGACTTAGCCTACTAAAGAAATATCATCTTCAATCTACCATCGTCGCCTAATCAACTGGTGAACACCTTACAATAGGCCAGTGTTTACTTCTATGATCAAAAAGTCAAAGGAAACAACACTGTCCTATTCAGGTAGGCCTAAATACTTGGTCAGCAATAAAATTATTTTTATTAAAGACTGTTACTTAATTGTAACTTAAAATGAATATTTGATGACAATCAAAACCTAACCTCACCCATTTAAGATCTGATTAAAGATTAAGGTTAAAATCTGTGACAGAACGTTGTTGTAGGTGTTCACCAGTTTCACATGCAAAAGTACCAAGAAATAATAAGTCTTATGACGTATTGTAGCCCGGAAGCAAAACTTTTCTTCAACTCCCGGGGCTTGAAGGATGGTCTGAAAATAGTATAGGCATATATATATATATATATATATATATATATATATATATATATATATATGCCTAAATAAAACTTTTGTTTTTTCTCCCACCTACTTGGTACTAAAGCTGTTTTATACGACTTACCTGTTTTTTTAATCTTTTTAAGGATTAACGATTACAAATTTTAGCCTCCTGTGTAAAGAAAAAAATACAATTTAATGTCATGAAACATTAAAATTTGTAATAGCTTTTAAGTACACGTTTTTCATTAATTTTAACTCAAGTTAAAACTTAAAACTCCATTTTCTCGTAATTATTAAACATGACTTATCTGGTTTTCCGTTGCACCCTTCAACTCTTTATCCAATTTTTTAAATATTTTGTCTTCTATGTATAATCTAAATGAAAATGATTCGTTACTATTTACAATATTTACAGCTATTTTAAATGGTATTCCTACAAATCTGGTTTATATTTATAATCTAAGAGATTTTATAAATTTTCTCTTAAATTTTAAAAGTTTTATTTCATTTATGTTATTTTTTTGATTTTATTATTTCTTTCTTATTATATTAATTCGCTTTTTAATAATACTTTCTTCAATTATCTAAATAAAACTTATGAGCGTTAAACGTGTTTAACTTTTGTTACAAAACTTAAATGATAGCATATAAGTAAAAATTAACAACATGGACCGTGAAGACGTAAAACTAGAACATAAAACGTGAAATAAACGTGGATTTACACACATATACTGTTGTGTGGTATCGATTGATTAAAAGTGTCTATACATTACCACAATTCTTCTGGTTTGCATCGGTAGTCATCCTGGTATCGCTGTTTCTTATTGGCTGAGTCAAGCTGCACATAGCTTTTTTAAGAATCATACTGGTCTGTCCAAGATTCGAATCGATATATTAAAGATAATATTGGTATTGGTATTATTTATTGTTTGATTCAAGATGCATATAGATTTTTAAACAACCTTATTTGTTTGTATCGCTAGTTCAAATATCATACTGGTATCCTTTTATTTCCCATCGACTGATCCAGTGTGCTAATAACTTTTTCAACAATCTTACCCTTCCTTTTTGGTGATTTTATCGTCTTGTTTAGAATATGTTCATACACGATACAAATAGCTTTTTCAACGATCTTACTGGAACGCAGCTATGGTGGGAAGGGTTGATTCAATGCAAATGTCGAGTTTAGCTGCAGTTCGTCTTCCTCTTACGTGCAGTATCCGACATGTGATTTCGCAGACTTGACTCCTGAAATCTGATGTTATGTTCGTCTGAAGGGATCCAAACGTAGTCGGCGACGAAGATTAAAAACCCTCAAAGTGGACTTTGTATCGTTTTGACATCAGAGACACCTATAGTAATAAATATAGCACAATCTAGGTGAAGAGGTGTTATCATTGTCTTGTCAGGTGCACAATTTGAAAATCAAGTCGCCGATTATTTTTGGATCCCTTCAGACGAACATGGCTCAAGAAAGACAAGGAATGTCTCAATAGAAAATTTTAACTAATGTTAATCAAAACCTGTAAAGAATATTAATTATATTAATTGCGTGTATTTGATATATTTGGTTTTTGATAGTTATTTTCTTATACCTACTACATTGTCTCATTTACTTTCAGTTCTTGTGTCACGACCCGAACCTAATATGAACTACAATTCAAGAAATTATGCTTTATTTGTTTATTGCCTAACTAAAGAAATTAAGTCTGCCCTAACTGAAAGGTATGGAGATAGCCTATCAGATCACTATTATTTTGAACAGTTGGCTAACATCAGACAAAATAGAGGAGAGACTATTGAACAATTCTCTGACAGAGTCAAGAGAGTTAGTGACAAAACACTGAGAACAACAATAACGAAGAAGTAAATAGAGTATTAAGAGAAGAAGCAGACCGTAGGAAGCCTTTATCAGAGGACTCTACGGAGAAATTGTCAGACAAACAAGGATTAAGTTTCCAAATAATTTTAGAGAAGCAGTGACTACCGCGATAGCTATAAATAACTTAGAAAAAAGGCCAATTCCATTTGAAGAAAAACCAAGGAAAGTGTTTGGAAACAATTTAACAGGTAAATGGTACAACTGTGGAAAGATAGGACATGCAGCAAAAGACTGTAGATGTAGGAACTCTACTGACAGGCAGTTGAAGGAATGTGGATATTGCCGTAGAAAAGGGCACAGAGAATCAGAATGTAAATCGAAGGCAAACTCCACACGTCCTCACTGCAGCTTCTGCAAGAAACAATGTCATACAGCTGATCATTGCTGGGCCAGAATCAAAGACACGGGTAACGAAAGAGGTCAACCTTCATGGCAGTTATAGTACAAGAAACGCTCTACCGTTAAACTACAGCGGGGAACCCAGAAGCGCCGCTGGCAACTCCGTGAGGAAGTAAATCTGAACCTACACAAGATAAGGTTTGGACAGGCGAAGAAAAAACCTAAAATTGCACACATCACTGAGGAGGAAAACAACTATGAACTACTAGCTCGTGGAACCATTGGGAGTGTCAATGGGCCAGTCATAATTGATACTGGAGCACAAATATCGATGATAGAGAAAAGGGTCACCCAAGGACCTATCTCACCGACTGATGTTCGTGTACATGGCATCACAGGAACCGTAATGCACACCTACGGTCAAGTAAAGCAAACTATAAAGCTAGGAGACACAGAACTTATGTATGCGTTCATAGTAGCAGACTTGCCTGACGATTATATTGCAGTTATAGGGTACGATGTGCTTAGGTGGAAAAGAACTGTCATTGATTTAAAACGATATCTCTTAAGTATTGAAGGTCGTGACGCAGTCAACCTATATGAACGAGACAAAGAAACTACGAATGATTGTGTGAGTGGACTTGGTATAGCCACCAAGCGAACTCAAACCTTCCAAGTAGAACCCGATCGCTCAATCAACACGCAAGTGAAGCCTAACATAAACGAAAACTTGCCTGAAAATCTTCCAGCCTACTGCAGAACTAACCTCAACATACCTGCCCGTTCAGAAATGTTAGTACAACTAAAATTGGGGAAAAATGTGAGACAACGAAAGCAATAAATTGAGAACAAAGTTGTAATTACAGAACCAGCACTCGTAAAAATTCATGGAATTTATGTAGCCAGAAGTCTAACTAAAGTAAGAAATGGAACTTGTTGGACGAAAGTAGTTAATATAAGTCCAGAAGATTTAATAATGTACAAGAACACTTTAATCTTTAAATTAGAAGAACCTCATTTACAACCAAAGAGTTCAGCAGAACCAAAAAGAGTCAACACAGTATGTAAAAAAAGCGATGAATTCAGAAGAAAGGTAGAAGAAAAAATAGAGAATTTGATACCAGAAGAAAAAGCAAAAATTATAAAAGTGCTTCATTGGTTTGGAAATTTGTTTAGCAGTGGAGGAATTGAGACTCTAGGATGTACAGCAAAAATAAGTCACAAAATTAACACAGGAGATCACCCTCCTATTAACAAAAGGCCATACAGAGTGCTGCATGCACAGAAACAAGTGCTACAAGATCTAATAGAGGAACAACTGGATAAGGGAATCATAATACGTAGTGTATCACCATGGTCAGCACCAGTCGTCATAGTGCCAAAGGAACCTGGTCCAGATGGTGTAACTCACAGAATGTGTATCGACTATAGAGATCTAAAATCATGCATAATACCGAAAGATTGTTCTTTGCCAGATATTCATGAAACACTTGACATGCTTGGTGGAAGTAAATTCTTTACTTGCGCTAGACATGAATTCGGGGTTTTTCCAAATTAAAATGCATCCTGACAGCCAAGATAAAACAGCTTTCAGTACTCCAACAGGGCATTATGAATACACCAGAATGCCCATGGGTCTTTATAAGCTCCCCTGCAGTTTTCCAGAGGTTGATTGATACCACTTTATCAGGACTGAAGGGAAAGTCTTGTTTACCATACATGGATGACATCTTAGTCTACAGCCCGACAATAGAGCAGCATGCACAAGATTTGAGTGACGTGCTAGAGAGGTTTAAGGAGGTAAACTTAAGTGTGCAGCTAAAGAAATGCCAAATTGCAAAACCAGAAATCAATTTCTTAGGGCATATAATCACGAATCGAAGAGTGAAGCCTTGTCCAAAAAAGATTGAATCTGTAAAGGAGTTTCTCAGCCAAAGAATGAGAAAGAAATCAGAGGACTCATTAGATTATGCAGTTACTACAGAAGGCAGTTCCAAACTTTGCGGACATAGACAAACCATTAACTAAATTGATCAAAAAGAATGAAAAATTTAATTGGACACCAGATTGTGAGACAGCTTTAAAAAAACTAAAAGAAAAAGTAACCACTGAACCCTTGTTGATCTACCCAGAGTTTTCAAAATCTTTCATTCTTAGCACAGATGCCAGCAACGTAGCGATTGGTGCAGTGCTAGGACAATAAATAAACGGTGTAGAACATCCTATAGCATACGCATCAAGACAGTTAAACTCCGCAGAACAGAACTACAGTGTAACCGAAAGAGAGTTATTAGCTGTAGTTTGGGCAGTTAAACTTAAGTGTGCAGCTAAAGAAATGCCAAATTGCAAAACTGAATCTTGCAAATTGCAAAATTGCAAATTGCAAAATTGCATCCTTCAGATGTTATCTTTATGGAAGATCCTTTTCTCCTTATACGGATCACAGTGCAATCAAATGGCTACTATCATTAAAAGATCCTTCAGGTAGATTAACAAGATGGGCTTTGAAATTAGCTGAGTATGATTACAAAGTTTACCGCAAACCCGGTGTGAAAAACAAAAATTCAGATTGTCTAAGTAGAGTAGTAAACAAAAACGAGTGTGAAAAGTTACCATTATTAGATATAGACGCGATTAAAGCAGCTCAAAAGAAAGATAAAGAATGTCAAAAACTGAAAATGAACGAACATTTCCAAACAAGTCCCCAAGAAGTGGTGTATTTCAAGAAAGAAGATGAAAAATTAATTGTAATACCAAGAGAACTGAGAGAGAAAGTAATACGACTGCATCATGATTTACCAACGAGTGGACATGGAGGAATAAAGAAGACCATATAAAGAATTCAAGACAAATTCTACTGTCTAAAAATGAGAGCAGATGTAACAACATTCGTACGATCATGTGACTCATGCAACAGACGAACAGATTATGGAAGATAAAAAGCACCATTAGGGAAGTTTCAAGAAGTGAGTGAATTTGGGTATAGATTAGCATGCGACATAGTAGGTCCCTTACCGTTAACTAGATCAAATAACAAGTGCATATTAACTGTTATCGACAATTTCACAAGATTCTGAATTTTTATAGCATTGCCAGATCAAACAGCTGAAACCATAGCGCGAGCATTTGTTCAGAAAGTTATAACGTCAATCGGAGTACCAAAAGAATTAATTACAGACCAAGGGAAAAATTTCACATCAGAACTGATTCAGAATGTATGCAAACTACTGAAAATAAAAAATAATACAGACAACAGCTTACCATCCGATGAGTAACGGACGGACAGAGAGAGTACACCGAACCATCCCTAAAATGCTGAGCCATTTTATCAACAAAAACCAGTCAGACTGGAACGAACTGTTACCCATGATCAACATAGCGTACAACAGCCAAGAACACGAGTGTACAGGGTTCACCCCTTTTGAAATGGTGTACGGAAAGAAGATGGAAACACCATTAGAAGCAGATCTCACAATAACTGAGGACGCAGATGTCTACTTAGATTACGTGGAAGATCTACGAACCAGATTAAAGGAGATTCAAGAAGTATCGAAACACTGCCACGAAAAGGCAAGGAAAGCTCAAAAGGAGCACTACGACAAGAAGTCGAAAGAAAGTGGGTATTATGACGGAAAGTTAGTGTACCTGCATGTACCACACTTAAAAAAAGGGCGAAACACTGCCACGAAAAGGCAAGGAAAGCTCAAAAGGAGCACTACGACAAGAAGTCGAAAGAAAGTGGGTATTATGACGGAAAGTTAGTGTACCTGCATGTACCACACTTAAAAAAAGGGCGAAACACTGCCACGAAAAGGCAAGGAAAGCTCAAAAGGAGCACTACGACAAGAAGTCGAAAGAAAGTGGGTATTATGACGGAAAGTTAGTGTACCTGCATGTACCACACTTAAAAAAAGGGCGAAACACTGCCACGAAAAGGCAAGGAAAGCTCAAAAGGAGCACTACGACAAGAAGTCGAAAGAAAGTGGGTATTATGACGGAAAGTTAGTGTACCTGCATGTACCACACTTAAAAAAAGGGCGAAACACTGCCACGAAAAGGCAAGGAAAGCTCAAAAGGAGCACTACGACAAGAAGTCGAAAGAAAGTGGGTATTATGACGGAAAGTTAGTGTACCTGCATGTACCACACTTAAAAAAAGGGCGAAACACTGCCACTGCCACGAAAAGGCAAGGAAAGCTCAAAAGGAGCACTACGACAAGAAGTCGAAAGAAAGTGGGTATTATGTCGGACAGTTAGTGTACCTGCATGTACCACACATAAAAAAAGGGCAGAGTTAAAAAACTCTCACAGTTATGGAAAGGTCCATACAAAATAGTAGAAATCGTATCTGAGTTAACTGTAGTTTTAAGAATAAGAGGGAAAAAACGTCAAAGTACACGTGCATAGGATCAAGCCAGTGGTTGAACCGAAAAAAAAGAAGAAAGTGAAGACAACGTAGAAGAATTCCAGGAGAATGAAGATGAAGAAGCACTACGAGTGCTTCCTGGCAAGGAAGCAAGAAGAGGAATAAGCCTCGAAGAAGTAGCAAGGGATGCAAAAGAGGAGGTTGAAGATCCAACAGTACCAAGCTAAGCAGCAGAGCAAGCCGGACCGAGTGGATTACAACCTGCCCAAGAAAGAAACAATGAAAGACCAGTCAGAGAAAGGAGGAAGCCAGTCAGACTGGAAAACTATGAAGTTGAGTTGTAAATAGAAGCATGCAAGTTGTACTATGTCGAATTAAAGTCTTATATTGTGAGAGAAGTAAGAAAAAAGCCGAAGTTGTTGACTATTCTTGAAATTTCATCTTGTAGGGTAACAACTCAGTAGCGAGTGAAGTGAAAATGATCAGTTTGACAGAAGTGAAAATGTGAAACGAATGTTGTTGATTTTGAATGTTGTGTGAGAGAAAACGAAAAAGGGATCCCTGAAGACTAAACATTGTCTGAGTATATCCACACAAGCACATGAGATTACTGAGAGTACTAACACAGAAAGCCAGAAAAAAAGTTGTAACAAGTGAAAGGATAAATCGAGTTACTTTAAGAAGATTAAGGTAAATCAATCCCACTCAATTGTGTTATATTATAAAAAGGAAAAGTTAGTTAAGCAACATTGAATATCCATAAAATAAAAGATAAGTTAGATTATAGATGTCAAGTATAACCATTGTTACAGGACTAATGATTATTAGGTTGGTCAAAGCAGCTGAAATGAGCCAAGGAGTTGTGTTTAGGAAGCTAGAATACTCTGTGATATCCGGAGATGAATGGAGAATCGTTTTAGACTTTGATCTAGTGGAAATCCTTGATGAACTGATACTACTGAAAGAAAGATGTGTAGAATTAGAACAGTTTAAAAATATCAGTGTAAACGTCTAGGATGAAGACTTCGAGTTTGAATATATAAGAGCGAAGGAAGGAATCGAACAGTATGAGAGTGATATAACCGACTTGTTAAAACTTTTGCCACCTGCTGGAAATTCTAGAAATAAGCGTGGACTTATAAATGCAGGAGGTTACGCATTAAAGTGGTTATTTGGTGTACCGACTAGTGAAGATTTAGAACATGTAAATTCCAAAGTTGACGAACTAATGTTAATCAGTGGTACAGTTAACAAAAGCTATACATCCTTGGGGACAGGCGGAGGTGAATGATGCTGACTATAGAGTGTAGTCAGTTTTTCAAATGCAGTCTGTCACTCAGGAAGAACTTTGTAACTTAGTTCAAGGTATTAGGGGAAGATCGGCGCCTGGTTTTGACGCAATTCCTTCAAAAATAATTAAAGACAATATTAACTCCTTATCGCCTCTTCTCTTACATAATCTTAATATTCGTACTGGACAGTTTCCGAATGCACTTAAAATTGCCAAAGTTGTTCCTTTATATAAGTCTGGTTTAAAACCCTCCTTTTCTAATTACAGGCCCATCTCATTACTTTCGACCCTCTCCAAGCTTATAAAGAAAAGTGTTAAGCAGCAACTGTCAAATTATCTCTCACAACATAATATAATTGCTGATGTTCAGTATGGATTTAGAGATAACATAAATACATCACATGCTCTGTTTGACATTACAAAGTTTATTTCAAGTCAGATTGCGTTGAAAAAGCGAGTGCTGATTACATTTTTAGATTTGGCAAAGGCCTTTGATTTTGTTGACATGGCAAAGCTTATTGCAAAGTTAGATGCAGTTGGTGTAAGGAGTAAAGAATTAGAGTGGTTCAGGAGTTACTTCCAGAATCGGCTTCAGGTAGTTTCTATAAATGGAATCAAGAGTGACAATGCTGGTGTTGATTTTGGAGTTGTCCAAGGAAGCACTTTGGGGCCTCTACTTTTCTTAATTTATATCAATAATGTCTCGAAATTAAATGTCAAAGGAAAATTATTTTTGTTTGCTGATGACACGGCTGTTGTCTCTGCTGGCTGCACGTGGGACGAAATTTTGGAACAGGCTTCGGAAGATTTATCAAAAATTAAAATGTGGTTTGACCATAACTCTCTTACAGTTAATGTTAGTAAAACTAAATATTTGCCCATCGTTACTAGAAATCAAGCCGATCCTGGCCTTCGAACTTCGATCCTGCGGTGATCCGCTGTCGAATGTGTGTGGGTGTGAAGCAATTGCGCGTGTGGACCAGTACAAATATTTGGGTGTTATCATTGATCATAAACTCTCCTGGGGCCCACACGCACAGTATTTGAATAAAACCTTAAGGAAACTTATATACGCATTTTCACAGCTTGGTCAGGTTTTGACGGTGGATCAGTGTAGGACTGTGTACTTTGCCGCCGTGCAGTCGGTGTTACAATACGGTATACTGGCATGGGGTGGTGGTTCCGCTGTCATCTTGTCACACATCTTCGCTACTTGGTGATCACACAGAGAGCAATAGTAAAAACTATTTTAAAAAAGAGCTATAGATTTCCTACTTTATTACTTTTTGTGGAATTTCCTGTGCTTAATATAAGACAGCTTTTTATCAAAACATTGTTATTATTCATAAGAAGTAATAAAGAAACGATTTTTACTGAAACTCATCATCGTTATGCAACAAGGCTCAAAGATAATTACGGTTATTGCATTCCTAGATTAATTCATCGTTCTGAAATTAGTAATTCATTTTATCTGGCCCAAATACTGTATCGAAATTTACCTAACGAAATTAGGGAAGCAGAGAGTGACAGCGTCATTGTATATAAGCGGAAGGTGACAGCATGGTTGCTCCGTGTTGGATGACGGGCTGCAGAGGCGCTGTTGTTGTCACCTTATACCTAAATTACCGGACCAAAGCTCTGTTAATTAATTGTTGTATGACCATTTGTTATTAATTTAATCTTTGCATAAAACTTGGCACCTGTCAATTTCAATTTCATTAATGTAGTAATTAATTTTCATACGTGGACCTCCTTTTGTTTGTTAGACAAGTGGTTTGTATTAGTTGTAATCCTTTATTTTCAAAGTTGTTAGTATTTTAGGTTATACTTTTAAAGACATTTTATTTTTATTCTGTCATTAATATAGCTTTTATGTAATGATATGTAAATATAAGAAAGAACTCTTCTCAGCACTCTGACCTGTAGTCTTGCTGGGAATTTCCATAGTAATAATAAGCTTTGTTTTTCTTGTATATTCTAAGTATGTGGAATAAAGTTATTTGATTTGATTTGAGTTGTTAGCTCGAGTCATACACAAATAACTTTGATGAAAGATATTAATTCTAGAATTGTAACTAACACTAAAGCTATTCATGAAATAATGATTAAGTTATCTACAGCCAACGACAGGTTAATGACGTCATTAACGAATTTCAATGAACAGAATATAATGATGCATCAGTCCTCAGCAAAACTAGCAGATAATCAGTAAATTACTAAATCCACATGATTTCACAAAGGTTTTGAATAAAATTGAAAAGAGTATACCATCTCATTTGAAACTAATTGTTCCTGTAAATGATGAGGATATGATTTTGTATAACGATCTTTGCACAGCACAAGCACTAGCCAATCCAGCTAGCATAAGATTGATTGTTACAGTACCATTAAGCTCAATTGATAGACAGTTTGAAACCTATAAAATCGAAGTGATACTACTTTATCAACCTAGGTTAAGACGTTGGTTAGTTTGGAAAATTGAACATGACTACTTGTTGATATCTAAAGATAGGCAATACTATGTACCTCTCACCTCAGATGAATATGTTCGATGTAGGCATAGTTATGTTAAAATTTGTCCAAATCCAATAAGTGTGTTACACCATACAGTCGATGGTTGCATCTATTCACTGTTTATGGGACTAAGTTCTGTCACTCAAAAGTGCAACAGAGTTCTAACTGAGAATTTAAACTCACCGTTTTGGTTACAAAATGGCAAAGAGAGGATTTACTGTGTTGCAGAACCTTATAAAAAATACTAAATAATACTAAATACTAATACTAAATTGTATTAGAAACATTGAAAATGACATATCTGTAATTAAAACTGACATTTTAAAAGATTATTTAAATGTCGTTGTTAACACCTCAGGTATCATAAAACAAATATCAAGGTGTGCTATTTTGGGAAAAGTGGTAAAATATTTTCGAGGATCAGAGGGAATACAGTTTATAAAAGGAATATTACGCACCTACATATACCAAAAGTGAACATATTGCAGCCCAATGAAACTGCTCTTATCTTATTTAACAATAACCTAACTTTTGAAACTCTAAAAGATATAAAAAGGAATCTAATTGATGACCATGTAGAAATAGGCCTAAATTCATTATTGCAAGGTTCAAATGTAAACAAACTTGTCGTTATTAATATAAATAAGAATTATAATTTTACTATCATGTATATAGTTCTAGGTTTAAATTGTACAATTCTTGTAGTTTTTATATGTCATAGGAGAGTAAAACGCCAGTCGGCAGCAAAGACAAACTCAGAGCACAAGCGGCCCAGACCAGAGCCAGCTGACAGTGAGAGTGGAGGAAGGAACTCCATTAGTAGAGATCATCCAAGAAGCTTCTTTAGTTCGGATGACCCCCCTCATGATTAAGTAGTGAATAAAAACGTGAAAATTTTAAAAATCAACAATCAAAGACTATACTCTGACCGGCTTGTGTCTCTGGAAAAAGATATTGTATATAATTAGTAATAGTCCTAAATCGTAATACTATCTTGATTATGAAAACTTAGATTAGTAACATGTATTAATAATGTGATTAACAGTTCAAAGAAAAAACACTTCTAAAGTTAAAAAAATAAGTTATTAGCATACAAATGTAATAGATTCAATATGTGCCATCACTTTAGTCCTATGACACATCTTTTCCACAGAGGAGAGGGTGATGTAACGACCCGAACCTAATATGAACTATAATTCAAGAAGTTATGCTTTATTTGTTTATATAAAAGTTTCATAATAATTGTAAAGTGTAAAGCAGTGTTGAAAGTAAGTTAGTAGGACAGCAATAAGACTGCTGACAACGCAGACTCAGCACCTGTGTGTGCTGGAAGGCAGTCTAGATCAGGACTCAGACTCGTAGACATGTGATTCTCTGTAGCTCTATTATAACAATTTTCTAAAT
Organism: Homalodisca vitripennis; assembly: GCF_021130785.1. NCBI lineage: Eukaryota > Metazoa > Arthropoda > Insecta > Hemiptera > Cicadellidae > Homalodisca > Homalodisca vitripennis. The sequence goes on from NC_060215.1 coordinate 147,525,801, forward strand.
TCTTCAAACAATGTAACTAAATACCTTATTTCATTCAGAAGTGCTTTCCCCCTTTTAAACCAATCGGAATTGTATATTTTTATAAATAATCAATAATAAATAGTGTTTGGAAGTTCAAACATTGTTGTGGAAAATTCATTTCTTTTCCGGAATCATCCGGTGGTGGCAGCGGATACCATAAAGATCCCCAATCGGACGCGTTGCACTAGGTAGTTAGTGTAAACCCACATTGCCTTTTAATACAATACATGTAACATTACCCTAGCCCACCTAACTCCAAATATATTTTATTTAGACTCTCAAACAAAAAATTTTGAAAACCCTGTTGTGGACTATTCTTAGCGAAAGCAACTGATAATTTTTATACATTTCCAAACAGCTTCTTTCGCTGACATAATATTTACAATTTAGGTCATACCAGCATAGGACATATTAATAATTTAAAAAAGTAACATAGTAATAGTTTTAATAAATAATACATAACAAACCAAATCATAATTTATCATAAAAGTAGATTTAAAAATCACAACAATGAAAATTTCACTAAAAAGTAACATACATCTAAGATATTTTAATGACAGGTAGTCCGTAATTGATTATTATATACAAGAGTGAGATAACATCGACAGTAATTACATCATAATTTTAAAAAGTTGTAAAGACTTTTTCTTCTGAGATCATATTTCTATTGAAAGCAAAAGTTGAGGGCAAACTCAAAATATGTCATAAGTTCTGTCGTAGCTTAGTTAATCTTTAGAGTCGAGATCTAATCGTGCATATTTAATCAAATTGACCAATGGTATCCTTTAGAATTATATTCTTGAATATATTTTGTTTCCATTTTGCGTCTTTTTAATTATCATGGATATCTGATTACACCGTGATATCCATTACGCAATATATTTCTTGCAATTGAACTATTGCAAATTTGAAACGAAAAATGGATATAAGTTTCTGCCCTAGAACACAGGAATATGCAAAGTCACCAGCTGTATTTGTGGATGATGCTTTAGAGAAAGCTAACTGCACTAGGTTCCAAGGGATGCGTAACGAATGTGCCAAATTTACACTCCGGAGTATGGCAAAGTTCTTGGCATTTTGACCACATCTAACCGCATTTGTGCATGTTGTAAAGCTGAGCCAAACAAAATGGTTTCCGGGTTTCGAATAAAGTGGGTACGAATTGTAAGTCAAATTACAAACATCCGCGAAGGGATTTTTCTACGGATGTTTGATAACTGCTCTTGCCTTATCTCTATGTGTTGAGGTCATTCTTTATTGCCACTGAAAAGATCAGTCTAGAGACCGAGCCAATGTTCGAGTCCACGACCGAAAACCAGTTGCCGGAAAACCAGGTAACTTCGGATTAACCCTTTGAGTGCCGCAGCGTTTTGCTATATGGTATGCATAAAATGCCGAGCGAAAATGCCTGATTCTGCAAGGATCTGGATAAAAATTTCATAACAAATATATTTATTGGTATAATGTCTTGGGTTTTTTTTAGATCAATATATTTTCTTTATACATAAATAATACATAACTTCGCCCATTATGTATTATGTATTATTACATAATACATAATGTATTATGTATTATTTTTTCAAATAATACATAACTGACAGTCGTTATCAGTCAGCCGAGCTGGAAGGTCACAAATGATAAGCGCTCCGAGCGGATAGCGTAGTGTGCGTGTTTTGCCTGCCTGCCCGTTCCGACCTGTACTGTCGCGACCTTACTCGTTATATAATATTGATATATACTATTCTATTAATATTGTGTTTTTCTTTTAAATTTTTCCTTATGAAAATGGTGTGCTCTAAGTGCAAAGAAGAACTATCCAATCCGTCTGAGGTGGTTAGGTGTGCTGATTGTAGTGCTGAGTACTATCCTGGATGCTGCCGAATTCGAACTGTCGCTAAGCTTAAAGCTTTAATTTCTAGTGGTGGGTCGTGGCAGTGTGAGGAGTGTAAAAAGGACTCGTCTTCTGTGGGAAGTAAGTCTGACTCAGAGGAAGCGTCCGTGATGAACATACTAAAGACCATTCAGAAACAGATAGTAGAAGACAACAAGCTGTTCAAGACGAGCTTCAATAGTCTTGAACAAAGTATGACAAAGGTTCAGGACTCTCTCGCATTAGTAATGACGAGACTGGCTGCGGTGGAGGATGAGAACGTCAAGCTGAGAGAAGAGTGTGACGGCTTGAGGAAGGAGAATGCTGCCATGCACATCAGGCTGCAGAACGCTGAGTGGAGCGTCGCTGATCTCGAGCAATACTCGAGGATGGACAACATTGAGGTTCGTGGCGTCCCGCAGTCAAGAGGAGAAAACGTTTACGCGGTCCTGGAGTCAGTGGCGAGAGTAATTGGAGTACCATATGACAAACGGGACATATCTACTGCCCACCGTCTTCCAGTGCCCCGAGATCGACGTTTCCACCCATCCATCGTAGTCCGGTTCGCCATGAGATCCGTGAGAGCTGAATGGTTGGAGGCGGCAAAAAAGAAGAGGAATGTTCAGACGACGGACCTGCACGCCTCGTTAAATCCGGGACCAGTTTATATTAATGAACATCTGACTCAGCACAACAGGGCCCTGCTGCACCGCGGGAAAGCCGAGGTAAGAGCTGGTACGCTGACCTACGCATGGTGCAAGGATGGAAAGGTGTTTGTCCGAAAAACACATACCTCGCGGGCCATACGGATCTTTCACAGCCTCCGAGAACTGGACAATCAGCAAGACCGTCAGCCCCAGTCACGGGAAAATACGCCACCGAAATAGGAAAGTGAGACCCTTTTCGGCAAAAACCTTTTATTTAGTAAGTAATTTCAGTTCATTGTAAAATTTTTAGTTGTAAGCAGGATAAGCTACACCAGATAAAGTAATTTTTTAGTTATTTTTATGTTTCAATTAAGAGTAATAGTTTCATGCATACATTTACCTATCAAAGCTTAAAATAATTTCAAAAGAAGGAATCGACGTTAAGTTTATATTATATCACATTCATTTCTTGTTTTCATTTCATAAATATACTGTTAATCAAAGTTTATAAACAATTTCCAAATAAGGAATCGACGTTAAGTTATATTATATTTAATTTCATATTTTGTTATCATTTCATAAATATGTTAAAATACAATGTTATAAATACAATTATGTAGGAAATATATATTTAAAATATAAATTAATCAATAAATAATAATAGCATTCAATATTTTTGCTGCAACCGTGAGAGAAAAATCATCTCTCTCTCTCGCTTAAAATAAGTATGTATATGTACGTGAGTACATGTATGTATGTATGTATGAATGTGCGTGTATGTATGTGTGTGTGTGTGTGTGTGTGTGTGTGTGTGTGTGTGTGTGTCCATTATTTACTCAGCTCAATTAATCTTAATATAATATGTTCTTGATTTTGTTTTGATTATTTTTAACAAGAATTTATTGTTAAATGCAGCAGCTACTACTTTTTATTTTAATAGTTATAATAAAAATCTGAAGTACACTGTTTTTGGTAATATCTCGATTGGCCAAACAATATATTTCGTGGTAAAGTAGGAATTTCTTTACTAATGCAGAAATATTAATATTAAATTAAATTGGTAGTTTTTATATTGAGGTTTAAATTTTAATACTTTTGAGGGGAGTAGTAGAATTTATGTTATATTGGTTCTTTTCATTAGTTATAAGTAAAATGGAAGTATCACATACGAAATATGTAAATATGGTCATGATAACATCATTTGGAATGGTTGCTTTATTACTGTATAAACTGACCAAGCCAGTAGATAAAAATATTATAAATAATAATTCGTTATCGTTATTTAGTTTTGTTATATGTTAATTAAAAAAAATTATCTTTTAAGGTATCAAATATATCAACTTAAATTCACTTATTTTAAGACCGTTTATCAGTTATATAATGATGTTAGAAACAGTAATTCATTTTCAATCGTAGTCGACTTTTAATTATACAAATTACCGCTTGATTTAAAAACACTGTATGGCCAATATTTATTTACTATTTATTAATATTCTAGATATAATTAACTTTTATAAATTATTAGTGTTAAAAATGTATTCTTAATAAAAAGTGGTTGGGCGGGCAGGCAGCCTGTCAATAAACAATAGAAAAGGCATGATAGACGATAATGATGATAGCATTCTTCCAGTTATATGCTTTGAAATAGATTGTATAGATGAATATAAAGATTTTTATTCTTTCCCCAGGGATAGTACACTTACCCATATAAATGTATTCCATTCAAATATTAGAAGCTTTTCAAAAAATTTTTGCCATTTATCAGTGTATTTAAGTTTATTAGTAGACAAATTAGATATTATAGTTTTTACAGAATGTTGGCTGGGGGAAGGTGAGGAGGGGGTGAATATAGATGGGTTTGACCTTGTACTGACGGACAAAAGACGAAACCAGAAACGACGGTGTAATTGTATATGTAAACAAACGCTTATCAGTGAAAGCATCACAAATAACCTTAGGAGACGTATACGGAATTTCACTTGACTTCACTTACTATAATAAGCACTTTAACTTTTTAGCAATATATAGAACTTTTGACAGTGATGTAAACAGTTTTATTGAAGCTCTCGACAACTATTATATGAACTTAGAACACAACAAAAAATGCATTATGCTGGGAGACATTAACATAGACCTTTTTACAAATAACGACATTTTAGATAAATACTTGAACTGCCTCACTGGCCACGGACTTTTACAATGTGTGGACAGAGCTACTCGGGTGACAGATCACAGCACGACCTGCTTGGACCATATCTTTGTGAGATACGACGACTGGCGGAGTGTGCGGGCAGCAGTGCTACAGACCACTGTCACAGACCACTACAGCACCGCACTTAGTATTACACTCGGCAGTGCTGCCCAAGACACCCCCTCACTGCCCATCACGTACACAGACCGAGCACTGTTCACCGACAATCTTACTAATACTCACTGGGAACCTGTACTGAACTGCTGTGATACAGATGAGTGTGCAAATAGTTTTGCTCATATTGTTTCAGGTGCGTTATCAAGTTCAAAAAAACAAATTAAAAATCCTGTTACACGTAAGAAAAAACTCAAGCCATGGATTTCAACCGACCTAATAAGCACTATACGGGAAAGAGATAAAATAAGCAAAATTCTTAAAAAGCAACCTTTTAATTGTGAATTACGTAACCAATTTAAAAACCTTAGGCAGCATTTGAGCAACACTTTGAAATACGCAAAGCGGCAGTATTACAGGAATAAACTGAATGAATCAAAAAGAGATGCAAAATTGTTTTGGGAAATAGTGAATGAATTGGCCGGGAGGGTTAAAATTAGAGACGCATTTCCAATAAAAAATTTCTTCCTGGAACGACTACAAATAACAAAGAAATATTAAAACAAGTTAGTAATGATTTCAATACGTTTTTTTCATCTGTTGGTAAAAAGTTAGCAGACGATATCATTGTAAGTGGGAACCCAGTGGTGAGAGACTCTGACTTTAGATTGAACACGGACTTCACAATACTCACTGTGACTGAACAAGAGGGTGCACGGCAAATCACTGGACTGAGAGGAGGATCCGCACCTGGATGGGATGGGGTCTCGGCGGACCTGATAAAGTCTAATATGCATATTATTTTGCAGCCTTTAACACACATAATTAATTTAAGCATATCAACTGGCGTATTTCCCCAAAAATTCGAATTGGCAAAAATTTACCCCCTTTATAAATCAAATTGTTTTACCGACAAAAGCAACTACCGCCCTATTTCATTGTTAAGCGTGTTTTCCAAAGTTTTAGAACGTATAGTGAAGAATCAGCTAGTCTCATATTTACAAAACAACAATATATTGAGTGTGTGCCAATATGGATTTAAGATCAGACAAGAATATTAATGATGTATTGTTTGACGTAAATAAGGAATTGAACGACAATATCTCAAAAAATAATAGGTGTTTACTCATATTTTTAGATTTAAAAAAAGCGTTTGACTCAGTTGATCGCACAATCTTGCTACAAAAAATGGAAATGATAGGAATCCGCGGTACTGCTCTAGCATGGTTCACTAGCTACTTGAATGACAGGAAGCAGGTTGTGTCTATATGCGGAGAAAATAGCGATCCACAAAATGTAGACTACGGGGTAATACAAGGCAGCACATTAGGCCCAATTTTGTTTCTAATATATATCAACAATATTGCAAAAATTCAGTTACAAGGCAAACTTTTTCTGTTCGCAGATGACAGTTTAATATTTATTTCAGGAAGGAGTTGGCTAGAAGCACAGGCCAAAGCATTGAGTGATTTGATGAATATAAAACTGTGGTTGGATCAAAATATTCTTTCATTAAACATTTTAAAAACAAAATTTATGCCAATCTCTTTAAGCATTAACTCAGAATGCCCATTCCATGAATTGAAAATTCATAATTGTGGAACGTACACAAATTTAATATGTGATTGTAAGAGTATAGAGAGTGTAGTGTACTATAAGTATTTAGGTGTGGTTTTCGATCATCGTTTAAAGTGGACGGAACATGTAGCTTATTTGCAAAACAAAGTCAGAAAATACATTTATGCATTCAGAAGATTAAGTGACATTTTAAGTGACAAAGAAATTAAAACTGCGTATTTTGCTTACGTACAGTCTCTATTATCATTTGGTAACATTGCATGGGGAGGAGCTCGAAAATCGATCCTTGAACCTCTTTTTGTTATTCAGAAAAGTATTTTAAAAACAGGGTTTAAGGAAAAGTAAGAGATATTCAACTAACAATCTTTTTCATGAAACATCAATTCTTTCCTTGCGCCAGTTGTATATAAAAAGTATATTAACAAACATATATAAACATTTTTCTTCAATTTTCTCCTTAACGTCACATTCTTATAATACCAGGCACTCTAATAGAGTGGGGATCTCTGTAATACCATTAATTAAGTCATATTCAAATACTAACTCATTTTATATATCTCAGACCTTATTTAGAAATATATGTAACAAATTTAGTAATTTTTCTTTATTCGAAACCTTGTCTATTGAAATATTCAAACATAAAGTTAAAAGTTTTCTACTGCATATTGGACTTGGGGAGGCCGAGGCCTTGTTACTGTCCGAGTGTGGGCGGGTACCGACTGTTTACTCATGATTATAATTTACCTACGACTAACTGCTACAGTAGACATTACTGAATACTACATTATCTCCCCTTTCATTCCCACCTTCGGCTGTAAAGTTGAAAAATAACCTGTTGACAGGTACTGGAATACACTGATGGCAATGAACATTGTATTTAATCTCTACACTGCAGTAGCTTTGGGTAGAGATATATCAGTGCTACATTCCTGGGATATAAGTTTGTATATACATACTAGGTATTAAAAATACGACTCTAGCCTACGCACAGGCTGCTTGCCCATGTAGGCTAATTTCCATACGCTATGTATAATACTTTTAGTGATTTATTGTTCGTATATTAATTATCAATTTATATATTGATACTAATTGTAATAGTATTGTAATTATAATGGAAATAAAATTTCTTTCATTCATTCATTCATTCATTCACATTGATTACTTATTTAACGTTTTTATACAAATAAAAAAATCATTAACAAAAACTTTATGAGCAAAAACATTTAGTTTTTTATTTTGACACAACTTAGTGTTATTGAAATATTTTATTTTTTCACTTTTAGTTATTCTATCTTATACTCCATTTAATTCCTTACAAAAATACATATAAACATTTTTTTATACTTATAAATAAAGTTTGGAAAGTAAATATGAAAATAGGAACCACTACAAAACTAGAAATTTCCTAACCTAACCTAACACTCTGTGTATTGTCTACACTGATAATGCTTAAATCTAATGCCTGCAATACTAGGTCTTCATTGTCAGCAATGTTTTTACATTGTTTACAAATATCACTGAACAAACGCAAAAAAAACATAAAAAATATACAAATCAAATCAAATCAGATTTTTATTGCCGGAACATTCTATAATGCATGGCAAAAGTCAACTTTTTACTTGCTAGAATTTTGTCATACACCCCACAATAGATCTCATTCAGACATACAATTTACAAATTTACATACATCAATTCATTCGCCAATGATTCCCACTTCCAGCGACGGATTCAGTCAGTCTTTTTAATTGGTGGTCTCCCAATCAAATGCTAAAAACTCGTCTACATTATAAAATGCTTGTGACACTAAAAAGCGTTTCAAACGAGTCTTTAACACCTTGGGCGTTGGAGCGTTTTTTTATTGAATTTGGTAATTTGTTGACGAAATGAACACCTGCCTGTGAAGGCAAGCGTTCATAAACCACCGTTCTGTGCCTACCAGTTCGGTAGTTATCTCTGCCTCTAGTCTCATACGCATGTATGTCCCGGCCATTCGTCATGGTACATTTAGACATACAAAACAGAGTTGTTTCCAAGATGTAGAGACTGGGCAGCGTCAACAGTTGTAAATTTTTGAAGGCTTCCTTGCACGACTCTCTAAATTTCAACAGAGCGATAATGCGGATCGCTTGTTTTTGCAGCTTGAACACTCTCATAAATTGATTGTTTGCACAAGCTCCCCACAACACCAAACCGTAAGTGAGATGGGGGTAAATCAAGCCAAAATACGCCATCATTAGAACCTGAATAGGGCAGTATTTGGCTAGAGACCTCAAAACATAAATGCCTGAAAGCCAATTTGGAGCAAACGTGATCGATGTGATTATTCCAAGTCAACCCTCGATCTAGGTATATTCCCAGGAATTTCGAGCAGTAGACTTCTTCCAGCGTTGTGTCAGCCAACATAACAGCTGGCTCGTCATGCCTGTCTACTGATCGCAAAGCAAAATTTAGAAAATTAGATTTTGCAGAATTTGTCTTAAGATTGAGGCTGTTGAAATGTTGAAATGTTGGACGCAGTTGTTGATCTCAACAAAACTTTGTTGTTCCAGAATCAATTTTGATTTGCTTGTGAAACAGAGAGTCGTGTCATCAGCATACTGCACAAGTTTTCCGTGCAGAAGTGATGAACCTACGTCATTGACATAGATCAGGAAGAGAATTGGACTGAGAATTGAGCCCTGTGGGACACCATAGCTCAGGTGAATTGGTTCAGATAGTTTGTTTGCGATCTGGACAATTTGGGTTCTGTGGCTTAAAAATGACCTGAGCCACTGGAGAGGCACGCCTCGGATGCCATGAGATTCAAGTTTGTCAAGCATTGTAACATGGTCAACGCAGTCGAATGCTTTCGATAAGTCTAGGAACACACTCAATGTGGGATCCCGACGTTCTAGCCCCTCTACAACCATATCGACTAGACGTACAACTGCGTCTATTGTTCGACTTACCCTTCCTGAAGCCAAACTGGTCTTCAGATAGCTGGTTGTGCTTATTTAAAAATTGAAGCATTCTTACCAAGAAAAGTTTTTCGAATATTTTGCTCAAAACTGGCAAAATTGAGACAGGCCGGTAATTGTGTGGGGAGTGGGGATCATCTTTCTTAAAAATCGGGCTCACTTTCGCGGTTTTTAGGAGTGAGGGGAAAACTCCTTGTTTAAAAGAGAAATTTACTAATTGGGTTAAAGGTTTCACAATATGCTTTGAACATGTTTTTATTAGCCACATCGACATTAAATTTAAATCATTTGATTTTTTGGCTGGGAGCTGCTGAATTATTTTTTCAAGCTCTTCCTCAACGACAGGTGCCAGTGCCATGGAGGCTACTGGACACTGTCTCCGTCTTGGGATTCCTTGTGGCGGTGATGGGCAAGGGCCTTGCTCATAAGCAACAGATCCAAAGAATCTGTTAAGCCCATTCGCAACCTCAACCGCGTCCTCCACAAGTCTGTCACCATTTTTTAATTTGATTTGATTGTTGCATGATTTGTTTTTATTGTTGATGATGTTCCAAGCAGTTTTAGAAATATTTTTTGAAAATATAATTGATTTAGAAACATCATATGCCTTTGCCGCCTGGATCACTTTTCTGTAAATTAGTTTGTAATTTCGAAAAAATCGTTTGAATTCTTCATTGTGTGATGTTTTCTGAATTTCTGAGAAAAACTTTAGTTTTTCTCTAGAAATTAAAATTCCTTTAGTGATCCATTTCTTGTTTACCGTTTTAGGACAAACTTGTATGGTTTTGAGAGGACAGTACATGTTAACATGAAAGTTTAGTGTATCACTAAACATTTTAAAATGCTGTTCTACCGAAAGACTTGATTCTTGGAATTTCCAATCTTCTTTGGAAAGGGAAGTGTTGAGGAGAGCGATGTTTCCTGGCCTTAAGTCTCTTATTGTTTTAGTGATTTTGGGCTCCCTCTCGATTTTTACTCCATTAATAATAGCCTCTTGGCCATAGTGGTCCGAGATAGCTGTATTGACCATGTATTGACAAATGTATTTAGTAAAGTACTAGATGCTTACGATCGCCGTAACTCGCGGCCGTCATTGTTCTACTTACACACAGACTATAACAACACACACAAACGAAATAATTTGAAGATACTAACACTACAAACCCATTTACACTTAAACACTTTTAATATAATTTGTGAAATAAACAGCAGCGCAAACAAAACACGTGACGGCTCGTCCGCGTAGCGGTCAATTCTAAACGCGACCGACGCGCTCACTTTACAACCGCCGTACAAATCAGAATCTAACCAAAATGTAACAAAACCTACATCAAAAGTTACGTTGAAGCCTTTAGAATGCGTATGTATAGTCATTGAGCCAATTTAGATAAATACTATATAAAATATAAGCGTTACTGCAGAAGTCGCTAACAGCGATTCTTGCATATAACGCGGGATCGCTGACAGCGATGCTCCGGCAATCAAAGGGTTAATAAACTCACTGAGAGTAACAATTGGAACAGTCAAAGTCAAATCAAGTGCATTATACAGTATATTTATAATACTATATAGGTATTATTTGTATATTAATTTATTCGTAGATAATTAAATTTATAATTTCCAATTTAATTGGAAGAGTTTTTGCCTCTTCTATTAAGTAATTTTTATCGAAAGTTTTTCTTTTCCCTACACTTTTTTTTATCAAATAGAAGTTGAACACCTCAAGGTACAAGGTACAAGGTTTATAATTTTTCAAGATTCATTTCTATTTCTTTAAAACTTTGTATCGTGTTTTTTTCTATTTCTATTCACTAGTGCTGTATTGCGCTTGTAGGTTGAAGATCAGTCGAAAAACGGGTTCGAGAATATATTGCTTACGAGCGAAACATCGGAAATCAGCGTTGTAGGCAAAAACATCCGATGAATCGAAATACACGGAAAATGCAGTTTACGTGATAATTAATGTGAAATTCATATTACACCATATTAAAATAATAATGAAACGAACCGTCCAAGTTCGGTGTAATTTCTTGATCTGGCATCACTGTTCGTAAAGACTATACAGTAACATACTACACAATACGTAACTCTATTGTACAGATAACTGAGGCCAAACTAAAGGTTAGAGGAACTAGTCGGAAAGCTTGTTCTCTATTGAGGAAACTTCCCACCAGTAAACGTGCGACTAAAATTGCGCCATCCCAACCCAAATCTGGTGATATTGCGAAGTGTATGTTTACTCTATCTAGCAAAAATGCAAAACAAAACGCTAACTTACTGACCTACGCTATCTAACGTTTTTGCTAAGACCTTCACGATTTAATAAGGAGTTAGAAGCTTCTCTGATGTTTCCTAGAGCTTATAGAAACTTTATAGGAACTGGAGAGGGTAATCACAGCTGTGACTATATTAAAATCTTAGCAAGTGGCAAGATTTAAAGAACCTTTAAAACATCTATGACAACAGTCTCCAGGTAAAGAATAAATAACACTTTTAAGATTTTGTTATTAATTATTTGGAAAGTTGGTGAACATCATTCAATTCTAGAATCGCTGTTGAACAAGTTGGTTTTAGACCTGGCGATAATTGTTGCGAATATGTTCTTCCGTTAAAGGATTTTATTGACGACGTTTATGAGATAAAATTCAAGATATTTGTCGGCTCCTTTTATTTTAAAATGACTTATGATTCTCTCTGGAGGAGGCTTTTCTTTATAATTTTCAAAATCTTGCCCAGTGGCGCCCTGTTATTTTGTGGATTCTAATTCCCATTCTAAAACATGTTCCAGAGGCATAACCAGAGATTTTTCACGACCCTCAAGATTGGGACTGACAGAGATCAGTTCTTGATTGCCCACTAATTAACGTATACACTGTTGACCTCACCATAACAGAAAAAAAGAAGTTCATGTATGCAGACGATATCGCGTCAGCGCCTCTGCACAAGGACTTGGGCCAGACTGAGGCTACACTAACTGAAACTCTTTCCGTCTTCCAAAGAATAATTTTTTAGAAATGAAAACAAAATTCTCACCTCTCCAAGTCTAAATGAAGTAGCCTTCTTTCATCTCAATAACAAGTTGTAAAATATAAACTAAATGTCAATTTCTGAAATTTTCAACTTGACGATATCAATATCTCAAGTAAGTAGGAGTCACTCTTGCTCGCTTGCTAACGTTTAAAAGCCACCTAGTAAAGGCTGCAGGTAAAGTACGAGCTAGGTCCAATATAATACATCATCTAGTTGGATCATCCTTGGAAGGAAACGCAAAAGTTCCGCATACCTCAGCTCTGCAATAGTCTACATCGCAGATAAATGTTGAGCACCCTACAGGCTGAACAGATCGCATACTAAAATAGTTAATGTAATTAACTCTTATTTAATGTACAATTTAACAGGGTTATGAGGGTACTAAGCGGCACTCTGACTCCCACCCTCCTTTTTTGGCCACCGGTACATAGTTACATAGAAGAGACCTTACTAAAAGAGTTAATGTACAACTTAACAGGGTTGTGAGCGTACTAAGCGGCAATCTGACTCCCACTCTCTTTTCTTGGTCCTCGATTCTTATTTACATAGAAGAGACCTTACTAAAAGAGTTAATGTACAACTTAACAGGGTTATGAGGGTACTAAGCGGCAATCTGACTCCCACCTCCTTTCTTGGCCACCGGTACTCAGATACCCAGAAGAGATATTACTAAACGAGTTAATGTTGTTAATATAAAACTTAAAACGGGTAAGGACGGTATTAAGCGGACACTCTGACTCCAACTCTCCTACATTGGCCCCCGGTACATAGGTACGTAGAAGATGACCCTTACTAAAATAGTTAACGTAGTTAATGTACAACTTAACAGGGTTATGACGGTACTAAGCGGCAATCTGACTCCCACTCTCCTTTCTTGGCCACCAGATTCTTATTTACATAGAAGAGACCTTACTAAAGGAGTTAATGTACAACTTAACAGGGTTATGAGTGTACTAAGCGGCACTTTACTCCCACTCTCTTTTCTTGGTCCTCGATTCTTATTTACATAGAAGAGACCTTACTAAAGTAGTTAATGTACAACTTAACAGGGTTATGAGTGTACTAAGCGGCAATCTGAATCCCACTCTCTTTTCTTGGCACCTGGTACTTAGTTACCCAGAAGAGACCTTACTAAACGAGTTAATGTTGTTAATATAAAACTTAACAGGATTATGACGGTACTAGGTGACACTCAGACTCCAACTCTCCTACATTGGTCCCCGGTACATAGGTAAATAAAAGATACCTTACTAAAATAGTTAACGTAGTTAATGTACAACTTAAAAGCGTTATGACGGTACTAAGCGGCACTTTACTCCCACTCTCCTTTCTTGGCCACCAGTACCTAGTTACATAGAAGAGACCCTACTGAATGAGTTAATGTACAACTTAACAGGGTTATGAGTGTACTAAGCGGCACTTTACTCCCACTCTCCTTTCTTGGCCACCAGTACCTAGTTACATAGAAGAGACCCTACTGAATGAGTTAATGTACAACTTAACAGGGTTATGAGGGTACTAAGCGGCAATCTGACTCCCACTCTCTTTTCTTGGTCCTCGATTCTTATTTACATAGAAGAGACCTTACTAAAGGAGTTAATGTACAACTTAACAGGGTTATCAGGGTAGTAAGCGGCACTTTGACTCCCAACCTCCTTTCTTCGCCCCTCGGTACTTAGGTACATAGAAGAGACCTTTCTAAAAGATTATAACAAGTGTTTTCACACTTTACGACAGAAATTTCCACACGGAAAAGTTTGGCTGATGTCTACACATCCATCACCAAAGACTGTAAGTCACCTAATATGTGATGTATTTTCTCCCAACACACCAAGACAACGTCTGATGGCAGACCTGATTAATTATTCTCGAACCAACAGAAATTGTGGTGGTCTCGGAGGGAATGCACCTTGTCGAATAGATTCCTTGTTGAAGTGGGCAGGATTGAGTTTCGTAAGTTTAGGTGGTGAGACTTCCCATTGAACCGCATGACTTCAGAGCCGAACAGCGCGGAGCGGACTGCCTGGCTTAGCTGTCATGCTTAGCTTCCGGCAGGTCAATCGGCAACATTTTAATGAGAGTGCATCACTTGTGCCTTCCTAAGCATGTATGCTGACCTTAATATTCATTTATTTCAATTATTTGTCGTGTTTTATGAAAACTTATACATAAAATAGTTTTAGGGAGTGAATATCGCAGATTTTATGTATTATATTCATAATTTACATTGTATGAAATAAAAAATACAGGAAAGAATCAAGAATAAAATGTTTTGAAATATCGTTTTGAATGATACCACTACATATTACATTTTCCCTGAAACTGTGGAACCAATGGATAAAATATCGAAACATAATTTACAATAAATTATTAATTAAAAGTGATAAAATCAATATTATTTATTACTAATTTTTATAATATTTACTGATAATAAGCTTTGCCTCTTTTGAACATGGTCGCCGCACCCGAAGCTTCCAAAAGGTTAATCGGTTAAATAAAAAAAAATAATTCACAGTGGCACTGTGGTGCAATATGTGGTTCAGCACCAAGTTGTATACATATATCAGGTATGAATATCGTCTTTTTTACAAGTGTTAGAAGCTAGATATTTAAAAGATATAGTTGGATGGAAGCGGTTCTCTATTAACGTAATGACGTTGTCGCTCCACTCAGTTAATGTATGTCAGGGATCTAGAGTCTAATCAGTGGATGAAAGCCATGGATGAGGTCTACATTGTTGCTCTACTCGGCCACAGTATTTATGATTCTAGTGCCGAATCCACGGTGGGTAGTGTAGTAGCCATGAAGTCCATAGTGTTCTTCTACTCTGCCAACGAATGTTTGTGCACCTGGCACCGTATCCACGGTGGGTAGTGTAGTAGCCATGAAATCCATAGTGTTATTCTACTCGGCCAACGAATGTTTGTGCATCTGGCGCCGTATCAACGGTGGGTAGTGTAGTAGCCATGAAGTCCATAGGGTTCTTCTACTCGGCCAACGAAGTTTTGTGCAGCTGGCTCCGTATCCACGGTGGGTAGTGTAGTAGCCATGAAATCCATAGTGTTCTTCTACTCGACCAACGAAGTTTTGTGCATCTGGCACCGTATCCACGGTGGGTAGTGTAGTAGCCATGAAATCCATAGTGTTCTTCTACTCGGCCAACGAAGTTTTGTGCACCTGGCACCGTATCCACGGACGACAGCCAAGATGAGTTCTACACTGTCGTTCTACTCGGCCAACGAAGGTGTGTGCATCTGGCACCGTATCCACGGTGGGTAGTGTAGTAGCCATGAAATCCATAGTGTTCTTCTACTCGGCCAACGAAGGTTTGTGCATCTGGCGCCGTATCCACGGTGGGTAGTGTAGTAGCCATGAAATCCATAGTGTTCTTCTACTCGACCAACGAAGTTTTGTGCATCTGGCACCGTATCCACGGTGGGTAGAGTAGTAGCCATGAAATCCATAGTGTTCTTCTACTCGGCCAACGAAGTTTTGTGCACCTGGCACCGCATCCACGGACGACAGCCAAGATGAGTTCTACACTGTCGTTCTACTCGGCCAACGAAGGTTTGTGCATCTGGCGCCGTATCCACGGTGGGTAGTGTAGTAGCCATGAAATCCATAGTGTTATTCTACTCGGCCAACGAATGTTTGTGCATCTGGCGCCGTATCCACGGACGACAGCCTAAGATGAGTTCTACACTGTCGTTCTAATCAGCCAACGAAGGTTTGTGCATCTGGCGCCGTATCCACGGTGGGATACTGTAGTAGCCATGAAATCCACAGTGTTCTTCTACTCGACCAACGAAGATTTGTACATCTGGCGCCGTATCCACGGTGGGTAGTGTAGTAGCCATGAAATCCATAGTGTTCTTCTACTCGGCCAACAAAGGTTTGTGCATCTGGCGCCGTATCCACGGTGGGTAGTGTAGTAGCCATGAAATCCATAGTATTATTCTACTCGGCCAACGAAGTTTTGTGCATCTGGCACCGTATCCATGGACGACAGCCAAGATGAGTTCTACACTGTCGTTCTACTCTGCCAACGAAGGTTTATGAATCTGGCGCCGTATCCACGGGGTGTAGTGTAGTAGCCATGAAGTCCATAGTGTTCTTCTACGCGGCCAACGAAGGTTTGTACATCTGGCGCCGTATCCACGGTGGGTAGTGTAGTAGCCATGAAGTCCATAGTGTTCTTCTACTCGGCCAACGAAGGTTTGTGCATCTGGCACCGTATCCATGGACGACAGCCAAGATGAGTTCTACACTGTAGTTCTACTCGGCCAACGAATGTTTGTGAATCTGGTGTCGTATCCACGGTAAGTAGTATGACAGGCGAGTATAGACATCCGGAAAACCAGGCTTGGCACAGCCAAAACCGAAAGAAGTTATGCCAGCGAGGAACCATCTCCCATCTTTCCGGCTGCACTGCAGTGGGCCGCCCGAGTCTCCCTGGAACAGTGGCAGGCATAATCAATAAAACGTTCACTTAATTTTTCTCGATTGCAATAAATGTGCTGATTTCTATATGCTATATGCACAGATTACGTTACAACTATTAAAGAATAGTTACAAAATAATTTATAATGCTAATTTAAATCATGCCTATTTTGTTTCTCAGTCGTAAAGCCAAACAGTAAATCGTATAGTGGATATGACTTTATCTCTAGCAAAGCCTCGATGAGTTATGCCTTATACATCTGCCGTCCCCTGTCATATGCCATCAACAGTCTTTCCGCAAAGGAATGTAAATCTTATTTTAGTTAGAACGTAGTGACAGAGAAGAGGGGAAGACTACCGACATATTGCACTTGCATCTATGTTTACCGATATATGCTGTAATACGTGTGGTGTCCTGTAAATATTTACCACAGAAAGTAATATGCTTTCTCTGAGACATAATGTAGCAGTTGCATTGCTTACATGTACAGTTGAGAGGCGACTACATGCAACTAGCTTATTGTTTACAACGTCAAATATCAGGTGCCGGTTGACAGAGTAGGCAAGAGAGGGTTTGGGGGAATTCCTCATTGTGTAATCAGGCTAAACATTAGTACAGTATAACAGAAGTTTCCCAGAGCTCGGCCCCTTTCTATTTAATATATGTCTCCATAATATTATATAGTGTGTTGAGAGAGATTGTGTTGTGTTTTATGCTTCATGCTTTGTGTTGTGTTATGCTATATAGTACACCCTTATCTCGGCTTCGTCATTTACTTAGAGCGCTAGAGACTATTAGCCAGATTCTGTTGAGTTTTTCCAAATGTCTGTTATCTTCTCATTAAACTTATATTGACGTTTCATTATGACGCTTACGTTGTTTACATTGATCTTTGAACCTAGTCAATATGGAATTAATTTATATTATTGTTAATTCTTATTTGCTTTTATTATTATTTAAGTATGTATATATTTAAGGGTGCTAGACCACTTTAAGAGCCATATGGACAAATTGAGAAAAAAGCCAAAATGAATGAAAATATCGTGTAAAACTATAAAAACTCTATACAGTCCAACATTTAAACACTTTATTGAAAATAAAAACATCATAAGGAGCCATGGAAAAGTTGAGAAACAAGCCAAAATAAATGAGAATATCATGTAAAAACTATAAGGAAACTCTATTAAGTCAAACATTAAATCATATTAAATGTAAGTCATTTTTTATTTCTTTGATATTTTTACTATCCAATATATTCAAAAATCTCTTTCGCAAATAGACTTTGAAACCTTCCAGTTTTGAAAATCAAAATTTATCTTTAATTCTTTCTAAATTCGAAATTTCTTATTTCGTATTTTCTTCTAATTCATTCAACTTCTTATACTCTAACTTAAATTCACCAACCTTGTTTAACTCTTTCAAGAACTCCATTTACATAGAAGAAAATTTGACTGAAAAAATTATCTTATTTTATTTTATGTAAGATTCAATTGAATGTAAGATTGATTGAAGTTTTTGATGTCGGTTCCATGCTTCCTCTAAACGACATATTTCTTTCTCAGAGTCACATGGAATTTTAATTAATCAATAACTGTTTTGGAAAAACAAATCTTTATATTCAAATAGGAGAAATTTGTGGTGTTCTTTAATGAATTCTTTTTACAAAACCTGATACTCACAAAAAGTCGCGAGTAAGTCATAGTTTCCAACATCATCTTTTTCTGGCACCCACACATCTAATATAGGTACATGTTTTTTTCCAACAAACAGTCATAAATAATTAATGGTTGGAAATCTTCTGACTGGCGAATTTTTATCTTACTTTCAATATCTTTCAAAACTAATTCTGAAATATCTTTATTGTATTTTTCATATATACGTCCATATCTAAACCCAGTAAAAACTGGCATATGAGTTGAATTAATAAGCTCTGAATATTCTTTGTTACATAAAGAAGGTTGTAACTGTTGTTTAACATATTTTGGTAATTCATAGATCTCTGTTATATAATTTTAACACATTATTTATATGCTAGAAATTTTTAAGAGCTTGGAGAGTTCATTTTGGGCGCTTTTATAATATTGGGCAACCTTGACTATTTAATACGGAAATGGCTTACTTAAGAATTTTAATTTCACAAAGATTTGCCCAAATTTATTAAGAATAATGATTTAACAAAGTATTTTGTTACAATGTGACTGGTTTTATACAATCACTTGAATGTTACATGAAATAAAATAAGATAGCTTCATTCCAATAATTTATTTTTCTTAATTGGAAATAGAGAATGTAATATTTTTCATAGAAAAGTAAGTTTTATAGATCTATAATGTGGAGTGTAAAATATTGTATACTCATTGATGGAATGAGTCAAAAATAGATTTATATAAAGAAGAACTAAATTTTTGTTTCTAATCTGCGGTTTTTAATAATTATTTTATTATCTTAAAAAATAATCCAATGTCCATTAAATTTTAATACCAAATTCACAAAGTTCAATACTTAAGCGGTTTTATCACAAATTTTTATTCAATGAATTTGATCAACGATAATGATCGTTATTAAGGTGTCCATAAACCCAATAAAAAATAATGCCACCTAATACCAATGCGCACTAGTTGTTGTGTACTGGTTGATAAGTATGGCCACTTCCTTTCAAATAGTACCGAAAAGTTCAAAAAATTTCAAAAGTTCAAAAAGTCTTTATTCAATAATTGTATTACAGGCATTTATACAATTTTTGTGCTTCACAAAGCACGAGTGAAATTAGAAAGAAATTTAATTTATTATTTTAGTCTATCTTTCTCTCTTTGTCTGAGCGATGACTAAGATTTTACATTCCGATTGTCAATGCAGATATAAGTAATATAATAATTATTGCTATTATAATTTTATACTTTATGCATAATAAGTATGGACTTCAAGAAGCTGAATATTTTCAATAAAACTTCAATTTCATTACGAATAAATTCAACTATATAATCTGTTAACATGAGATAGATATTTATATACATAATTTAAAAAACTAGGAAATGAGGATTTTTTAATGGAACTAGGCAAAAAACAAACTTTAAATGATTTAAATATTCGATGAAAAACGTCTTGTTAGTCATATGTACAAACAAAAAGTTAAGTTTAGCAAACCAATGTATATTGGATTTTCAGTTCTTGATCTATAAAAATGTTTTTTATGTATGAGTTTTATTATTATGAACTTAAGAAATATGATGCAGAGTTGAATCTATGTTACATGGATACAGACGGTTATTTCATTGAAATTAATGAGAATCAATATAATGTTATTAAAGAAAATTTGAATGAGTTTGATACAAGTAATTATCCAAAGGATCATAAATATTTCACGAATAAAAATAGGTTATAGGAATATTCGGTGCGGCTTCATAGCACCTAATCTTTTAGCACCTAATCTCATACCACCTACAGAAAAAAAGTCGTCATTTAGGTGCTGTGATATTAGGCGCTATAAGGTTAGGTACTGTGCAACGATCCATGGTTCGTTTTAGGTGCCGTGAGACTGTTTCAAGTTTCAGTGTCACAAGCACCTCTCGCTTTGTTCCAAAGGGGCCTTGGTGGGGACAGAGGGGATGGAGGAGAATCCAACCTTGCCCCTCACCCCGCTCCCGGACGAACCCGCCATTACAGCAGGGCGAGCAGTCGACAGCCACAAGGCGAGGCGACACGAGATAGACAATTGTCTCCTCGCACAAGAGAAGGGTCCGTGCGCATGGCGTGCGGCGGTTGTTGATTACAACTAATAATGGCACCAAAAATTATTTACCTTGAATTTGAATGAATGTTTAGGCCAAACCGCAAATCTTGCACATAACCATAAGTAAATTATTTGTTCATCTAATTTCATTGGGTTTTACATTTTTATATAAGTTTTTAATCGTCATTGGAATTAAATGTGTTCAAATCGTATATTCCGTGCACTGAAAACCGGTAATAATTTGCATTCAAATCTATATAAAAATAGGCAAAACCTTAAATCATTCATCACTTATTCTGCAATTTCCCTACGTCAGACAAAGTAAATATTTTATACACGTAAGTATCATGACTTACATAAAAAAGCAAATTTATTTGGATTAAAAATGTAACATCCATAGGGAATTTCAACCATTAGAAGAACTATAGTTTAGCTTTTTAAACCTCCCAATGTTCTATAACAGTGAAATTTGACTCACGAGTTTTATACTTTCAGCCGAAAAGTCTAGCTATTTCATGCCAAACTGCTAGATAAGTGTTATAATGAATACACGTACTATACATATATGATGTTTTTTGTGAACCAAATACGAGATTACTTAAAATTAACCCGAACGATGTTAGAAGCATTGAAAGACTCGACAGAGTGTAACATAAGTGGTAGCGCACAGACGATTCTTCTTTTATCTTAAAATCAATAGAGTTCTTATTTAGACCAATAAGAGCATATGTACCAAGTTTGAAGTCACTAGGGCCTTTATAATAAGAGTTATCGCACAGACGGATGCACAACAAACCATTTCAAATAAAGCCTTTCAATTCTTCATAAAGCGTTAATAAATAGGCGGTTCTTTACATTGCATTAAAAAATATATTTGTTTTATAATTACTATATAAACTTATAAGTCAAAACTGCAATTTCTATAAATTCAATTCCATAAAATAACGAAACTAACCTGAGCTTTTTATAGTAAAAAAATCAAACTGTACAAAAACGGATTATATTAGTTTTTTAATATTTAACTCAATGGTGTTCTCCGTGTTATCAAGATGAGTGATTGTGCCGTTTGCGACGATCTTCTGCCTGATGTGAGTGCCTGTTTGTTCTCAATGTAAAACAAATCTACACTTCGTTTGTGCTGATATTTTAAAAAGCACATGGAATCGCAATGGGACAAGTCCGTCGTGAATCATGGAAGTGTAAGAACTGCTGCTCAGGTAAGAGTAAATAGCAAAAATAAACAAATTACTAAGGACATTTTGGCCAAATTGCAAGAAGAAGTTTTGTCAAAATGGAGGATACCGTTCAGGCTCAATTTGAAAAATATGATATTACTTTTAAGAAACAAATGGGTGAATTTAAGGAGCCCATACAAATTTTTTTCTATTTATTATTGCTTATAAATTTGTAATGCTTATAATTAAATTTTTTTGTACATAATTGTTAATGCTGCTTTATTCTAAGTAATATTATAATATACCATTTACCATACATGGTATTATACATAGCCATACCATTTAATAGATTTACACTGCTTTTGTCTAGTTTTTTGAATTTAGTTTAAGTGAAGACAATGTTTATGGAAATATGAATTGGACAATGAACACTAAGATAATTGTAATTATGATTCAACTGAACTCCCCGCACGCGCGGCTTGAGGTGCACTGGGAGGTAAATTTTATTTATATTGTATTTTTAGATAATAAAGAAGATTGAACTTTAACTTGAACTTGAAAAATTGATTTAAAAATATTATTTTAATATTCTATTAAAAAGTGCATATTGTTGTCTATCAATGGCATGAGTATACATTTAAAAAGGTGAAGATGTCTAAATTCTTTCAATCTGGCTTATGGGCTTATATGAAATAATATCCATAGTACGATTACAAATAAGACCTCCTACATATTACACATAAAAATGAATCACAACATATTCTTATTTCGACAAATTTTTAGTAATCCGTTGAAATGTTAAGAAATTTTATAAGAAGAGGTGGATCAAAATAGTTGCCTGGAATATTTTACAATTTGAAAAACTATTCTAATATTGTTTCATAATCGAATTTTAACTGAGTATTTAAAAGTTGTTGACACTCAGTTCATGTTCGTAAAACAGGCAGAAACCATTTTAATACAAATTAAATTTCAGAACGGTGCCTTGATCAGTAGATTACGTAGACAGCAAATTTTTTTTTTTATATATATACTTAAATATATATATATATATATATATATATATATATATATATATATATATATATACTTATATATATATATATATATACTATTATATATATATATATATATATATATATATAAATATATATATATATATATACTAGCAGTTACCCGCGGCTTTCGCACGCAATTTTTCTGTTGAAAAACTGGACAATATATCTATAGAATAATAAGCAGTCTAGAGATAATCGATAGTCACTCAAAGCTATTCCAATCTCCTGATCCAATTTAGATTTAAGTTTAAAGAACAGAGATTTGGGATCCTGAAGTCGTAAACTGAAATAGTTTTTATAAGATTAGTATTTCCCTCCCACATTCCATGTTAATTTATTGACGTTCTTCGATGGCTTCAGTAACAATAAGAGTTACCTTTTTATCCCAATGACGAAAGTGTATCGTACAACTCAAAAATTGCTGCGGTCAATATGGGTCTGTTCTGGTCGTTTAAATTCACCCCCGGTCTAATCTATTTATAGTTCCACAATTGATTTATGCTGTTGCGCTAACCAAGAATGGTCTCATATGTTTGGTTTCGGAATCTAACTTAGGTTAAATTTTGATGATTAAGTGATTTTGATATTTTTTACCGATCGCTAAATATGTATTAGGGGTATATGCTTCAAGTATTAGGGCAATATTATCTCCATTTGCTTTTCAATAACTACAGTAAAAAGGCCATACACAATGTTAAAGGAACTAACCAGATTACATTACGTTTATGTGCAAACATTCACAGCTTTATACAATATGGTAGTTGTTTATAACAGATTATAAATAGCATTTCTATTGTATTAGATGGATTATTGATCATTGGCGCAATCTAAATTTAAAATTAAATAACTTCGTATTTGCAATCTACATTACACTACTGATTAAGCACTTTACAATAATTCCATATTTACTCAAATCTAAATGTAAACACATGTGTTTCTCTGCCTCTTTGATAAACTTCAGCTGAAAGTGTTAACAGCTACTCTAAGTGTTAATTCAGACCAAAAGCTATACCGGTTCCAAATTTCAGCACAATCCGTATAGCAGTTTCAGCGTGATTCCAGGACAAACATCTTAACATCTAAACATACAAACAATCCAAACATCCAAAATATCCAAACATTCAAACTTTCGCATTTATAATATTAGTGGGATATATATCTTATTACAGATTGCTCCAGTAACGCACTTATAAGAGCGTGTCTTGTTTTGGCTGTTCAATGAAAATAACAACTTGTTATGAGTCTTTATAAAAATTATTAATCAGCCTGCTATCTCTGAATTTTGGTGTATTTGGCGCGAATATCTCTCTTAGTAATGATTGCATAACAAATTTAAATTAATGTTTAAATTACATTGTCAAAGCTGAACATTCATAGATTAAAAAATGAATGTATGAGACCATGTTAAACAAGTCGTGAATCTTAAAAAGAGGATGAGGACTATTAGGACATTACTTGAAAAAACTGAGAACAAGTATACAGTAAGGCTTCAGAAGACCCATATAACATGACATACAGTGCAAGACGACAACATCAAAACGTATATTAACACTTTTGTTGCTGGTATATACTGAGTGAGATCGACTACTCTCAGTCCTCCCACTGCGTCGTAAGAAAGTTTGCCGCAGTCTACTTGTAGACTGATTGTTGTTAAAATTAATCTTCCTGATTTTTGAGGATCAAAGTTATTAATTGTTTAGGACGCAATCTCAATACCTCTTAAAATGTTCCATATGATACTATTAATAACATATCCATTTCATTGTAATCTATTTATACAGGATGTATTACATAGGAAAGAAATACAATTTTATAATATAGAACAAAAATAGGCTTTCAATCTCGGATTTTTATTGTATATAAAAAATTATAATTATCAGAAATAAACTCTAATTATTGCCTGGCTCACTTGCCTACATAACGGGCATTGGAGATTAACCTGGCAACCATGCAGTGTGTCTCAGCACTCAGTGCACTGGCACAAGGCACAAGGAAAGACCACATGTGTAGACCTTTGAATCAGGCACACTGCACAGTTACGAGGCACGCAGCAGGAG
The DNA here is from genome assembly GCF_021130785.1 of Homalodisca vitripennis. Classification (NCBI taxonomy): domain Eukaryota; kingdom Metazoa; phylum Arthropoda; class Insecta; order Hemiptera; family Cicadellidae; genus Homalodisca; species Homalodisca vitripennis. Next base: position 147,550,670 of record NC_060215.1, read on the forward strand.
TGCCTCGTGAAAAATACAACAAATATTGCAATTTGTCCTTCTGAGTAATTATAACATGCCTATTTTGTTTTTTTGTTTATCTGCAATGCTCAATAACAATATTATATTTATTTCTGCTAATATAATTATGCACAGTTGCTACTCAAAATTAATGATGACATGTTTTTTTGTAATATACAATACTGAGTCAGAAATATATAAATTTATAAAAGTTTCCACCAAAGCTTAATAAAAAGTGGTTCACAGTGTTCTAGTGGTTGTGATTTTGTTATTATTCTGATAGCTTTGTTTTTCAGGATAATGATTTCATTAATTTTAGCGCTATTACCCAATAATATTGGGACATACCTTGTTATTGATTAAAAATAGGCATAGTATGCAGATTTAAAATATTTTTCAGTAACACAATTTATAATACGTCTAAGTAAAAAAAATTACTCTACCAAAATATTCCTAGAAATTTAGCACAAGAAAAGAAATAATTTGGTGTGTCAATTGTAGGGGTTTGTCGTAAAGTAAACAAAATGTTTTGAGTTTTGACTTCATTTAGTAAAGATCCATTTGATCTAAAACCACACTGAGGCTTTCTCAACTGATTCAATGACAAGAACTTGTAGTTTGTCAAAGTTTGTATGGATATTCTAAAGAGTTGTGTCGTTAGCATATAAAAGAGATTTTAACCTAACAACGGTAGGGAAATTAATTTATATATAATAAAAACATAATAGGGCCCCAGGACTGACCCTTAGGTACAACAATCCCGATCACCAAATTGTTGGACCGATTTCCATTAATAGAAACAAACTTTTCGCCTGCGGTTAGATAAAATAGTCTTTAAAAGAACTCTTTAAAGCCGGATTCCCATTAATACCGTAATAGTTAAGTTTTCAGGCCCTGCTCAAGTCAAAATATGTTACCTGAGCAAAGGCTTTAATCTCAAAAGTGTTTAGGACCTCCTTAATTAGTGCGTAAACTGCATCAATGGTGTATTTACCTCTTCTATTGTAATAAATTTAGATTGATGTTATTTTCCAGATACGCAAAAGGTCCATCATGTAAAAACAGTTTCTATTATTACAGGACAGGTAAAATTTATACTGGGCAATAGCTCTCAGGGAAACTCCTAGACCCTTTCTTAAGAATCGGGCAGATATACATATAGTTAATGGGTTCAAAAACGTATGGTAAATTCGTTAAAATATATTGTTAGATTTGTTATAAATGTCTTTTGCTTTCTGAGTTTTTAACTCTTTTGACAGCTTTAATGACCTCATCAATTGAGACTTCTACAAAAGATAAATGTTTTTCTTTCAAAATATGGTAATTTCTTATTAAGTTCATTCTATTAACATGAGGCTTTTTTGATTACTACCCTTTATTTGGTTTTAACCGAATTAATAAAACCAATGGTTTAAGTTACCTGGAGTGATATTTTATTGATAAATGTCGATTGAGATGCTAAATGTTTGTATTTTCGTTTATCTGCACCGAAAACGCCTTATATTGGCGTTAAAACCTCTCCCCAGGCCTTATATTGGTTACTGCTATTTTTTATATTTTTGCGAAATTGTGAGTTCGCATCTTCTACGGACTTTTTATAAACATTTCTAGAGATTTTAAATAGTTAACACGAAGCCCTGTCACTAGTAGAAAGTTTTGTCGATTTCTCCAAAAACAAAAATTTCTTTCATTTGGTCCAGTTCCCCACTATACCAATAATTTTGATTTCGACCTTTAATCTCACTAACTGTGGAACGTTGTTTTTTCACTGTAGAGTAAAATGTTTATTTATGAACTGAAATGGAGAAATATGCATGAACGAGTTTTTTGCGCAGAGAATACTCTTCCATTACTAAGTACGACATTCCAATCATGTGAAAACAAATGGTTTGTCAGATCATCAATAGAGGATTCTGGAAAAATTAAAATAAAATGTGTCTCTTGTACTTTTTGGATTTAGCAAGGTTTTAGATGTTTCAGAAAAAGTATTCTTTTGAATATTTAAAATAAGCCCATTACGATCCGAGAAAGAAAAATAAAGATGTTGCATGAAATAACCTGATCTAGGCAGACTAAAAAACATTATCAAGACAATGGGCTCCCCGAGTTTACAAAGGAAGTTTACAAGGAAGTAAGGAAAGGAAGTTTACAAAGCAAAACGTAGTTCTTTTATAGCGGGTACTACTTCCATGAAAACGAGTAATCTAGGGTTTATCTTCTTTAACATACGTTGTATAATCAATTTATATGACGAGAACTCGGTGTGTGTGTGTGTGTGTGTGTGTGTGTGTGTGTGTGTGTGTGTGTGTGTGTGTGTGTGTGTGAAATTTAAACTTTTTTCGGATAGCAGGAAGATGAAAAATAATAATATACTTTTTCTAGGGTTTGTAATTTTATATTTCAGTCGCTATGGTAGTTAATCATCATAAAGACGCTATTGATTTTCTGTGAAAGTTATGAGGCATGTGTGTGCCACATTTTTATGTACATAGGACATAGGGAAGGTCTTCTAAGAATTCCAAGTCCATTTCTACCCCTCAATGAATGGATTATATTAATGAAAGATGTAGTTATTGCTATGTATAATACATTGTATAATTCAAAATGAATAAGTAAAAGCACCTACCTAGGAGGGAAATACAGGATGGTTTACTAGAAAGGAGTCACTTTAGTTCAGATATGATAAAGCCGAACTTCTATTGACAGTCAAGCTCCACGCGATTGAACTAATATGGGCTTAAATTAATTTACATATCGCAAAAACAATAAGTCGTTCACTATTAATTCTATCTCACAAAATTTGTAAAGAAGCTTTGGAAAAGACTACGCCTGATTGTTGGATGAAAGTTGTAGAGAATACAAAAATAGTTATTGATAACGCTTGAACCAATGAATGATTGCTGGGGGAGGCTGTAGAGAGACTACTAATATTTTGACTGAGGGACAGAAATTCGTCGGAAGACTGTCAGTGAACATGAGGTAAACAGTGAAAATATAACACCGATAACAAAGACGATGGTGATAGGATTATGGAAGGTATTCGGCTGCTTTGCTTTGAGGAATATTAATTTCCCTCAAATTATCTGTTAGTGAATTTTACAAATATAAGTTTAATTAAATGTTTGTTTTGGGTAAATGGATAATTTAATTGCCTTTCCTTAAATTATTATATTTACCAGAATCATACAAGCCTAATTTAAACATTTTCCTGTTGTGGTTTGTGTGAAAATAAAACTGTCGATATTATATCTTGTGATTTTGGCACACGGGGCAAGTTGGTATGTGTGTTTCATTAAGCCATAATGTAGTAAGGTTCCGGCACAGTTACTGTGTACCTCGCTTGTTCTGCACCCTCACTCATAAGTAAAGACTATTAGTAATAAGCATTGCGTGATTTATAAATAAATATAAGTCTAATGAGTATCCCCAAAAAACTTGTTACGCCTTTAATTATTAACTTAGAACTCTGAATTATCAGTATGTAGTTCTTTAAGAGACATACAACAAATGATATATTAATATTTTTAAACTGTAATTATTTTTGAATTAGGAGGATTTAAATTGGAGAAAGCTTAAATTTAAAAGAAAACTGTGTTTTTCTTCATATTTTTGATTATCACAATCAATAAACATATCTAAAATATCTCACTTTCGCTATAATATATAGATTAACACTACCTAAGCCGTCAAACTTTTTCAGATGTAATAAAGGGGTATATTTTAATGTGGTAGACGTTTTAAGTGAGATGTTTAGTGTGTGTGAGAGAGGTCGCCGGGATCCGGGTAAAATAACATAATAATATAAATTTCTAAACGAAACGTCCACCGCCTTCAATTCTTCTGGCGAGCGAGCGCGTTAATGCAACCCGCACAGCACGTGTCAATAACCAACTCAAAAAGCTCTCCCCTACCCACGCGACTCAACGGACGGTCGCCCACTGGCCACGGACAGTGGTGGCGGCCTACCCCTCCGGCGATCCCCACCACTCCCTTTTAGGTGGTGTGATATTAGGTGCTATAAAACTCCAGCACGATCTTTAGGTGCCGTGCGACTCTCGGGCATTTCCTTAGGTGCTGTGAGATTAGGTACTATAATATTAGGTGCTATGAGAATCGGTGCTATTAGACGGTTAAAATTTTAGGTGCTGTGAGATTAGGTGCTATTAGATTAGGTGCTGTGAACCCCCACGGAATATTCAAAGTGAATTGAATACTGAAGTTTTAGAAGAAGTTTTTTATTAGGAACGAAAATGTAGTCGTACAAATATCTAGATAAAAATCCAGTTAGCTGTAAAGGTATTAAAGTGTACAAGATATAAAAGTGTTTTGAAAATAAAACGATAAGCATAGATAGTTTAAAGAAATGTTTACTCGAAGATAAAGAAGAATTTAGATAAATGACTTGCATCAATTGTATGCAATCACAATAAACAAGTTAGCACTGAGCTCTAAAGATGATATGAAAGTTGTATTAGAAAAGATTGATACTATACCGTATGGTTATAAAAATGAAGCAAAGTTTGATATATTAGATTAATTAAATACAATTGGAAGCTTTATAAATTAATGGTTATAAATGGAAAGATGATTTAATTCACTGTCAACAAATGCAAAAAGAAAATTAAAAATATAGATTCTAAAGTTGCTCAAACTCAAAATGGATTGAATAGGATTTGCAGCAAAATGTTCAAAATATAACACAAAATATAACACAAAAATATAACACAAAATATACCGTAACACAAAAATATAAAACAAAATATAACACAAAAAAGTAAATTTATTAAAAATTCTAATGAAAACCAATGATTGTTAAAACTGAATTCAAGAATAAAGAGTAGATACAGATTGAAGCTACAGAAATTCATGCACCAGTGAGAAAAACATTTAAACTCTAGGAATTGATGATTTATGGGTAGCAGATTTAGTTATATGTCTAAAAATTCGGATAAAATGTAGGATTTACTTATATGTTAAATTGTATGGATACTTTTTCAAAAGATGTTTGGTCAAGAGCAATTAAAAGGAAAAACGGAAAAGATATTCCAAAAGCGTTGAATATATTATAAAAGATACGAAAACTATCAAGCATACACCTCCAAATCTACTCAATACCGATAAAGATTTATAGTTTAAAAATGAGGAATTGAATTAAGTTTTGAGGAAATATAACAATTTATCATAATTTATAACAATTTATAACAGATTTATCATACTGAAAACTAAGGAAAATTAAGTATTGTAGAAAGATATAGCAGAACTCAAAATGAGAAAATTCTTTTTGAGATTAATAAAAACTTTAAATGGATTGAAATATTCTTCAAAAGATAGTAAAAAATAATAATAATAAAGTTCATTCGTCAATGATGAAATATATTTTCTGGATTCGACTATCCAATATCTTTAAAAGATATACAAATATTTAAAAAACGAAGCTACGATTCCAAGTATAAATATCCGAAAATGTCCATAAATATCAATACTTATGATGAGAAACTCAATATTGTTCAGTTCAAAATTTCAGAAATATATGATGCAGAATTAAATATTGATCTACTGTATGTAAAAATTGAGGAAACATATCATTATGTTTTGATAACAGATTTAAAATAGATTAGTGAGTTCTCAATTATGTAAGCACGAACACAAAACATTTCTTTGTCGAAGATGTTTAAGCCATTTCTACAAATCGGGAGATTTAGCTGGTCATTTAGAAATTTTAAAAATCATGAAGTTTGTAAGCCAATTTTATGCCATTTCCAGGTCAAACAACTAAATTTACTAATTATCAAAAGAAGTTCAATCATCCTTATGTTATTTGTATGGATTTTGAGAGTATATTAGAAAAAATTCCAACATGCAAGAACAATCCACAAAGATCGACTACAACCAAGATTCAGAAGCACATTACTTATGGTTTTTACGCTATATTTAGTGTCGAATGTAACCAATCGAATGTACAAACCGATATGTTATAGAGCGAAAAATTAGTAAGATTTGCCTAATGTTCCTACAAAACTGTTTGAAGAGCTCAATAAATTATTGAAATACATAGCTAAAAAATATAATTAAAAAACATGAAATTAACTGAAGAAGAGATTTCATACCAAAATGCAAAAGTTTGTCATATCTGTGAATCATCTGGTGTTACTCCTGATAATAAAGTAAGAGATCACTGTCATTTAACAGGAAAATTTAGAGGAGCAGCTCATTCATCTTGTAATCTAAATTTGAAATTCCCCCAGAATATTCCAGTTTTCTGCCACAATATTTCAAATTACGATACTCATTTTTACATAAAAGACTTGGCTAAACAATATGGAAATGTTGATTTGATCGCGAACATAGATGAAAAATTTATAAATTATTCAGTAAATTCAGGATATGGGTATGAGTTTGATGGTGAAAAACCTAGAAAATTTGTAAAATTTTTATTTGTAGATACATTCAGATTTATGGCCTCGTCTATTGAAAAGTTAGCTAAAAATCTCAAAAAAAGATGATTTCAAGCATACAAATCATTTTATACATGATGGAAGAATATTGAATGAAATTATAGACAGAGATCCAAATGAAGAAGACGAGATTTTAAAAAATATTGTCTGGAAAAGGCATAGTTCCTTATGAATTTATCTATAGTATTGAAAAACTTGATTACACAGAAGAGCTGGAAATTTAAGATTTCTATTCACTTTTGACAGATGAGAGCATATCTGAGAAAGATTTTCAACACTATTTAAATGTATGGAACAAATTAAAAGAAAAATCTAGGAAATTACTCTGATTTGTACAACATCCAAGATGTTTTATTGCTTGCTGATATATTCGAAAATTTCAGAAAGATTTTCTTAAATGGCTATAAACTTGATCCGGCTCATTATCTAACAGCTCCAATTTTAGCTTGGGATGCTATGCTAAAATTAACGAAAATCGAGCTTCAACTAATACACGATTATAATATGTATTTGATGATTGAAAAAGGCATTCGTGGAGGTATTTCTCAATGTATTAAGCGATATGTAAAAGCAAATAACAAATACTTGAAAGATTTCAATAAGACAAAGCCCGAAAACTATCTGTTGTACGTCGATGCAAATAACGTTTATGGCTGGGGTCTGTCGCAGAATTTGCCATATAGTGATATCAAGTGGATGGATCCGAAAACACATACAAAAAAAACAATGGCAAGAAACAATTTTAGAACTCACTGGCAATGAAGATTATGGCTATATTCTCGAAGTTGATCTAGGATATCCAACGAATTTACATGAAAATCACAAGGATTTGCCTCTTGCTCCCGAACATTATAAAAACAAACTTTGCACAACTTTACTGGATAAAACTGAATACGTTGTTCATTCGAGAAATTTTGAAATTCTATCTAGAACATGGAATGGTGTTAAAACATGTGAATAGAGTTATTGCATTTGACCAGAAGCCTTTTACGAAAGAATACATTGATTTTAACACAAATATGCGAACCAAGGCTACAAGTGACTTTGAAAAAGACTTTTACAAATTAACGAACAACTCAGTTTTTGGAAGATCTATGGAAAATGTGCGAAATAGAAGCGGTATTAAACTTGGAAATGAAGAATTTTCAATGAAACAAGCCAAGAAAACAAATTTCAAATGCTTTAATATCTTTGACGAAAACTGTATAGCGAGTCATTACAAACAGAAAGTAAAATTTAACAAGCCAATCTACATAGGATTTTCAGTTCTTGACCTATCAAAATTGCTAATGTACAAGTTTTATTATGATAAATTAAAGAAATGATCCAGATTTGAATCTGTGTTATATGGATACAGACAGTTATTTCCTAGAAATGAAACGCGATTCTTATAAAAAATTATTAAAGAAAATATAGATGAGTTTGATACGAGTGATTATCAAAAAGATCATGAATGTTTCACTAGCAAAAACAAGAAAGTAATAGGAAAATGTAAAGATGAGTTAAATGGTGAAATATTAGAAGAATCTTGTGGATAGAGATCGAAAATTTACACGTACAAATATCTAGACAAAAATCCAGTTAGGTGTAAATAAATTAAGAGAAGCGTTGTAAATAAATCAATAAATATCGATAATTTAAATAGATGTTTGTTTGAAAATAAGGAAGAATTTCGTGAGATGACTGTAATAAAAAGTTACAAACATGAATTGTATACGATAACAATCAACAAACTAGCACTGAGCTCGACAGATGATAAGAGAATTGTCCTAGAAAATAAGATAGAAACAGTATCGTATGGCTATAAAAATGAAGCAAAATCTGATATATTAGATGAATTAAATAAACATGGAAACTTTGACGTATAAATGGAAGATGATTTGAGTCACAAATGTAAGAAAAAAACTAAAAATATCGATTCTAAAATTGTCTAAACTCAAAATGGATTGTATATAACTGCTGCAAAATGTTCAAAATGTAAGACAAATAAGAGTAAATTTAAAAAGAATCCTAATGAAAAACCTGTTAAGAAAGAATTGAAGAATAAAGAAGAGAAAGAGATTGAAGCTAAAGAAATTCAATGCGCCAGTACGAAAGAAATGTAAAAAGAGAAAAATTACAACATTAGGAATTGATGATTTATGGGCAGCAGATTTAGCTATAATGTCTAATTATTCAGATCAAAATGATGGATTTAAGTATATGTTAAATGTTATTGATACTTTCTCAAAATATGCTTGGTCAAGAGCGATTAAAAGAAAAAACGGTAAGGATGTTTCAAAAGCTTTCGAAGATATAGTAAAAGATGCGATAAAAATCGGCGTAAACCTCCAAATCTATTGCATACAGATAAGGGTTTAGAATTTAAAAATAAAGAATTTAACGAAGTTTTGAGGAAATATAACATTAAGATTTATCATACTGAAAACGAAGAGAAATCAAGTATTGTAGAGAGATATAACAGAACTCAAAATGAGAGAATGAAAGTTATTTTTGAGATTAATACAAACTTTAAATGGATCGATATTCTTCAAAAAATCGTATACAATTATAACGATACAGCACAATCAAGATGAAACCGAAAGATGCAGATATTAGAGACAGTTTTCAAATATATTCCACCTGAAATTTACACGAAAACTATATTTAAAATTAATGATCATGTAAGAATTGTTAGTAAAAAACACCAAGCAACAGTTAGCATTTTCGAACAAATATAAGAACAATTGGTCAAGAGAAATATTTGTGATTTATTAAATCAACAACACAGATCCTTTAACTTATAGTATAAAAGATTTAAACAATGAAGAAATAACCGGAAATTTCTATGAATATGAATTGAGAAAGTCAAAGCTGTAATGTTTTCTATATAAATGGATTCTCAAAAAAATGTACAAAGTATCAAGAATTTAAAGATTTTGAAGAATTAAAAAAAATAAGAATACCAAAGATGGATTATACTATTATTGTAAGGATTGTAATAAAATATACAGAAACACATTATACGATAAAATAGAAAAATTATCTTTGGAAGAGAAAGAATGCACACGGTGTAAAAAAGTTAAGAATATTTCTGAATTTAACAAATGGCATTATAGTAAATATAAAAAAACAAGCATATTGTAAAGAATGTATTAGAGACATCATTTCTAGACCAGTTCATTGCGTATGTGGAAGAGAAATTCAACAATTTTATAATCTTCAAAGGTTTAGGTGAGAGTTTTCTCGCAATTCCAACAGCTGGGGCAATGTATTTGAAGAGAAAACTAGGAATGGGAATCGAAGAGAACTTGAAATTTTAGCTATATAAATGGAGAAACAATCTGTGAACGTAAATTTTAGTACAAATCAGAAAGAAAAAATAAAATCTGCCTTTAAAAAGAAAATACCTGTTAGTATTCAATTTAAAATAGATCAACTAAAAATGGTGAAGATAAGATATTTTTAACGAATAGAAAACACAAGAAAAACGATAAAGGTGTCTATAACGACTTGGATTGGAGATATTAATATTCCAGAGTATTAATATTTAAATTATCAATAAGACATCCAAGACGATATAAAATATTTTTGATTAGTAAGCTCCTAGTGAATATTAAGTACATTTTATTACTAAATTTGTTAACTAATTAATATTATCTGGTTTGTCTAAAATAAAAATCACGAATTTTTATCACTCTATTTTCCACAAAGAATTGACAAACCTTTTTAGTAAATTTAAAAGTTCCTTTGGCAAGAAATAAAAAATATCAATCAAATATATCAAACTAAAAATCAGAGCTCTCTTCCAAAATAAAATATTAACGAAAAAAACCAAAAGAAGGGCAAAACTTATGAGCGGGTGCTTAAATACTTCCCTTTCCAATGAACTTTGCAGGACATTCGCGGTGTTCTCTCATTGGTCCAGCTGTATAAAACCAGAAGAACAATACTTGCAACAAGACAAGTTCTAATCAATTCAAGGCAGTTAACCTGCCTTCCTAACAATTTAAAACTACCAGTACTAACTTGCCAAAGGATTACATGTTCGTTTTTACCCTGACTTTTCACAATCTAATCTAAAATTAAATCCCAATATTTCGATCCCAAAATTTTTATTTAATTTAAGTTTTAATTAAAAAAATAAATCAATGTAGCTTTAAAACACTACAGTGTCAGAATATAATTTTCGTATAATCTGTTAAAAGAACTTAAAAATGGTAGACTTTTGAAAGATTTGTTAGATTTTTGAGAAAATATTCCAGTTGTTAAAAATGTTGTTCCATAAGCTGCTCCAATTGTTAAAAAAGACGTGATTCCTATTGTTGAAAATATTTTTAATTGGTTAGATAAAGAGTTGAAGGATGTCACGGAGTCTGGATTAGACGAAAAAACTTTGAATTACGAGAAATCAAGCCATTAAAATTTGGATAGTTGGAAGAAATCTGCAAAAACATTAAACATTTTAGAGAAATTGTTATGTGTGATACATTACCTGAAAAAGTTAAGACATTTGAATGTGGAATTGTGAATTCAGACTCGATTATGGGACGTGGAACGCATTGGAGTTGTTATTATACAAATGATAAGAATGAATTTTATTTCGATTCATATGGAAGAATTGAGGACAAACAACCGAAAGAATTGATCTTATATTTGAAAAAAATCAAACGTCTACTACAATTATTCTCAAATTCAAGATTGTAAAGACACCCCAATTTGTGGTCATTTATGCGTTTTTGTTTTGAATGAACTGACTAATGGTAAAGATTTTAAAGAAGTTTTCAACAAACTATTACTTAATAAATATGGATTCACAAAATATTTTTTATGTGTTTGGAACACAAATTAGATCTGAAAATATTCAAAATATAGATGAAATTATTTGAAATAAAGTTTATAGTTTGAATTTTGATAGTCTGAGAAATGATTTTGATAACAAGATCGAAAACGTATTACAAAACCTTCCAGATTCGGGTACTATTGATATAAAAATTGAACATTTTAAAGCAGAATATGATGACAAACTCGCAAATTTATTACAAAATATTGAGACAGATTCAGATGTGCTCGCTGTAAAAATAGAGGATTTAAAACGTGACTTTAAAAGAAATATTGTAAAGATGGAAAAAGATTTTGATTCTGGAGTATAAAAAACTTTTGAATAATTTAATGTCTCATATCGAAAAAGCATATAAAATTACTGATGCGATCAAAGTTGAAAAGAATTATGTTAGTTTGGCTAATGAAAAAAGAATTGTTGGAGTAAAACCTGGTATTGACAAACATGATGTTGTTAAAGAACAAATTTTAAAACCTCTAAAATTATCAGAAAATATCGATATTGCTCATTTAAATAGTCCAAATGTTAAAAATACCTTCGATTTTAAGGGAAGAAGAATTATCGGTGTTAGTAAAGGAATTTTTCCGTTTGATGTTATCGTAAAAGAGCAATTAGATGATCATATTAAAACGTTTGATGAAATAAACAAAATTTATGAGAATCATATACAACATTTTAAAGATCTTACAACAGAAGTCTATGAAAAGTTAGAAGCGAGAAATAAAAGATCTATAGAAAATTGTGATTAAATTAGTGAAAAAATTTGACCAAGATTTCAATACAAATAAAGACCATATTCGTGAAACCTTTCAAAATAATGTTAAAATTGTTGATATAATCGGTGTTTATTATTCTGACCTAGTTGATAAATTAAATTAATTAACGGATAGTATCAATAAATTTAAACAAGATTTTAATAACAGTTTTGAAAATATTGACAACATATTTAATGGATTAGGCGGTTATGATGACTAAATTTCCTCATATAAATGGCACTCATATATTGTGTGAGGTGTAAGGCAAAAACTGCAATAAATGATATAAAATATTATGCAAACATCAATGGAGTTGAGAAGAGAATTTCTGGAAAATGTGCTGAATGTAACACTAAAAAGAGCCAATTTATAAAAACTTGAAATTTTTTCCTAATAAATAAATAGTGATGGCTGGACATTACAGTGCTTTCGATCTTTTTATAATGCAACTCGAAAGAGTTTTGAAAAAAGATCTTTGGGATGATATTTCTGCAAAATATGAATTATCTGAAGATAAGTTAAGATAAGATAAGTTAAATTGGTATAACATTGCAAAATATCAAAATTTGTCCTCAGAATTCATTAAAGAAAATATTCATTATTAATTGAAAGAACACATGTCGTTATTTGTCTTTACCAACATTTGAGCACAGGATTTTTGGAAGAATTTAATTATTCAGTTGATTGGAACAATATTATAGACAGCGGGTACTATCCTGTGCAAATTTTATTGAAATATGTGACAAAAAATGCAAAATTTAAAGCAGAAAATCCCGAATATGACGAAGTAGATAATTAATAAATGACTAAAATGTATATCTTTTCTTATAAAAACGCACATTAAATCGAATTATACATGGTGTTTTAAATTTCGTAAAAACATGTTTTCTTAATAAATGGCGGACTACAAAAAATATTCAGGCGATATTGAAAGGGCGGAGTTTAAAAAATGTTATCCAATTAGTAAACAATATTTGAATGAACCGAATAAAAGAACTGAGTTTAATATTGATTTTGGAGATATTTTTTGCTCGTCTAACTTCCAGTTTTATATTTCTGGAACTTTAACAAAACAAGATGGTCAAGCATATCTTGGAACAAATGATGTTAGATTAATATTGATAATTCGTGCCGTTTTTATTCTCTAAAATTCAAGTAAGAAAACACAATAAATTGATAGAAGAAATTGATAATTGTGGTCAATTAAGTACCAATAAAGGAACTATAACTTATTCCAAAAGTGATGTATTTTCAAATAGTTTTGAATCAACTTTTAAATTTCGACAATTTAAAGCGGTCGGTGATTTAGCAGATTTCGGCTTAGGATTCTTTGAAAATGTGAATTTTATATTAGTATCATAAGAGCTGAAGATGATGATGCGAAAATTAATGCGAAACAAAAACTGGAAATGATATTCCAGTTGATGGAAAAAGTACAATTAACGAGTTTTTCATTAGAGTTCCGATGATTGATTACAAAACCACGAGTAAAGTTCGGTTGATTGATGATATTAAAAAAAGTCAAAACATTATGTTTAATTTTCTAGATTGGCAATTTATTGAACAAAAAGGTATAACTGGAACAACTTATTCGTTCGATATCACAAATATTTATAGAAATATTTTCAATCCTAAGTTCATTATTGTTGGTTTTCAAACAGGTAGACAGAATATTCAAGAAAAATATCCCTCAAAGTTCGATAGTTTGAATGTAAAAAATATTAGAGTAAAATTGAATGGTTCTTATTATCCAGATGAATTACAAAATTTTAAACATTTCCGTGGGTCTTTTCAGAATGATGTATCAGATGTATCAAGATTTTAAGAAAGTTTACTACAAAAATATGGAAATGTATTACAATCCCAAAGAATTAAAGCAAATAGGCCCATTTATGTCAATGATACAACAAAGAGTTTGACAAATATTTCTCGTTAAAAGAACGATATCATTATCAATATGGATTTTCAAAACGCTGTTACAAATGCGATTTGTTATGTTGTTGTTTCTGAGAAATTTTTATCATATGACGTGATTATAGAAACGATATTAGAGAAATTCAGTAATTGGTGATGTTATTATTATTTTCTTCCATTCCTTCTAAAACGTCAAAAATATACTCTTTCACCGCTGAAAAATCCCGATTTCTTCCGTAATAATCTTTATAATCTTAATCATACACATAATATCCTAAATTGTTGTAAAAAAGAATGAAATTATTTCTATTTATCTGTGCTATAATAGAGGAGAAATTATTGATGTTTAGTTTGTAGAGATTGTAATTTAATTTTGTATGAAAGACCTAAACCACAGAAACGTCGAAATAAATTAACACATTTGAATAATCTGCTTAGAAAATTAGAATATGGAGACAAGAAGCAAACTTTGAGTTATCTCTTAGAGAAATTGAAAAAAAATGTAGAATATGTTAGATTTGTTGGTCTCAATAAGCATATTTACTATGAACAGATATTACCTGTGATTTTTTAATATTATACTTAAAGTTTGATTATGACTTCAAACCAGAAATCTTTGATGATTTCATAGTACATTTGGAGAAAGTAAATGAAGAACCGCGTAAACGTTATTCATTCGCTAGTTTTTACTCGAAAAGTCCATATAATTTTTCCCAATCTACATAAAAAGCGTGATCTCTTATAAATTCCTTTGATAAATTTGTTTACCTACAAAGAGTTGTTAAAAACCTGGCTGTGTGCATATTCCCTGGCTGCCGATATCGGCTTCTTAATATTTCAACAAATAAACAATGCAATTTAGCATAAAATCGATGAAAAATGTCAGATTGTTGGTGTTTTAGTTTACTTTGTAAAAATCGGAATATTTTCTTATTTTTCTATTATTTAATTCAACATCTTCTATTATATTTAACATATTTATACTGTCTAAGTTGTCTGTAATACATTGCGTTGAACACTTTTTAGTACTTAAAAGTTCTCTGAATTCGTTTTAATTTAACATTTATTTAAAATGTTTAGATTAAATTGTATAAATGGCAATAGCCTTACTTAATTTCAATAAACATTGAATCACAAAAAGTACTTGCTCCACCGGGAGTCGAACCCGGATCTCTCACTTGCCGGGTGAATGTGCTACCATTACACCACAGAGCGCTTACTTTTTCCGATTCAATTATTTCGTATTTGGCCGTATCTGTCACATATGCGTTTAAATAAGCAAACTAACATATGATCGGAAGACCAAATACCTGTCAAACGACTTTTATTTACATTAAATTGTATAAATGGCAATAGCCTTACTTAATTTCAATAAACATTGAATCACAAAAAGTACTTAAAAGTACATTGATTCAAAGCCAAATGTAGCGGTCCCAGTTTGCTCAGTCTAGGGGGTGGGAAGGGTAGATGTGGTTTTCACAAGTTAACGGCGTAGTAGAGTTAACTGTTAACGGTACTATCCGAGGGCGCCACCTTGTTTCCAGTAGTAGTGTGGTAGGAGAACGGAGTCAGAACAAGGGAAAGACCCGTTACTGAATGATGTTGTAAAAATTAATGACCTTATAACCAACCAAAGTAAGAGTGAGTTAAATACAAGGTAAATTTAAGAAAAGGAAATACATGTAAGAAAGCTAGACTCATTCAATGTAATCATTAAGTTTAGAAAAATTCTAAGAGCCTGTTTTTTTTTATTGCACAAGAAACATTTATCAAATGAAATATTTATTAAAATTATGTAATTTTACATTTCATATCATGGAAAAAGGTTTGATTACTATTTCTGTATTTGGATCTCAACAGTTTGAGGGTACAGGTAACCCTTAGATTTATCAATACAATATACCCTAAACACCAGTAATTATACACTAAACAACATTACCTTGGCCGGCCACTAGTACTTCTGGTATTTTACCCATAGATATCAATCAAACAATACTTACATAAACTAGACACATATTTACACAAAGCACATTAAACATCAATATGTATCCAATAAAGAAAGATATTTATAAGTAATTATTCAACTACGTAGATCACAACCATACGCCTCCGTAAGGGCTCACGGTCAGGGAGGAAGGCACAGTAGCGAAAAAGTAAGCGCTCTGTGGTGTAATGGTAGCACATTCACCCGGCAAGTGAGAGATCCGGGTTCGACTCCCGGTTGGAGCAAGTACTTTTTGTGATTCAATGTTTATTTAAAATGTTTAGGTAATTCATAGAAGTCTTTATAACTATTTCCTGTAATAAGTTCTTTAAATGCTAGAAACCGAAGAGATTTTGGAGAGTTCATGTTGTTTGATGACTATTTAGTAGAATAGATTTTTATTACAGAAATATAATTAGTTAATACCTTATGTTTTTTAATAAAAATTTGTTTAATTTGGTTTATTTCTAGCATATTTGACAAAATTTCCAATAGATTTGATAACATTTCCAATAGACATTGTAATTTTACGTTTTTGTGTTCAAAATTTCATGTATTTTTATTGGTTTTTGCCTTTTGTCTTCTCTAGTTAAATTTTTCCCTTACTAAATGGAGTTCTTGAAAGAGTTGATCGATGTTGGTGAATTCAAGTTTAAATAATATAAGAAATTAATGGAATTCGAATAAAATAAGAAATACAGAATTTTGAATTTGGAAAGAATTAAAGATAAATTCGGGTTTACAATCATTGCAGAATTGGAAGAATTCAAAGTGCATTTGCCTAATAGATTTTTAAATCACTTAGATAAAAAAAGATTACAGAATTGAATAAAAATGATAAATTACACTTGATTGTTACTGGAAAGAAGACAACAAAAGATAAAGAATGAGTTAAAATTAACTTAGTAGAATAAAGATTTTTCATTAAGTTTCCAATAGACAGCTTAAGTAAGTAGAAGCCCACAGTTATAGATTCGCTTATTTTCATTCGTGATTCACGTTTGATTTCTCAGATATATATATATATATATATATATATATATATATATATATATATATATATATATATATATTTAAAGAATATAAATACATAATTTAATAGTTTAGGAATGTTATAAGTCGGGTCTCCCGACACACCAGTTATGTCAACATGTTACAGTGGTTTGAAGCTACAAGTACTCACTACGCAAGCACCCACTGAGCCGTCCAGTCTGCCGGCGCACAGATGGCCTGACTCGATGTTGACCACGGGTCTGTACTTTTCTCGACACACCTGTAACATCAATACGTCTAGAAGGTGTTAATTTGATGAGTACGGGTACGGAGTGTAATACAGACACAGTGATCACTAACCTGGTTATCGAGTATGGGTACTCTGACTTGTCGCAGCACCGAAGATAGGGGGCCTGTGGACGATGCTCTGCCCCAGCCTGTAGCCACACATAGGCGAGGAGGGCTGGACGGAGGGTCCAGGCACACCAGAGGCTGGGAGCGGTTGCATGCAGGCCGGGACAGCTGTAACAAAGCTTCAAACACGAATTGTTAGTCCATAAAAATTGTCTTATCTTCTCTTGTTATCCGGAAGTCGCTTGACCCGTACATTAAATTACATTAGCCTACAACTTACGATAGTGAACTGATCGTGTTGAGACGTGCAGTGAACATTACTAGAAACAATAATTTAACTAACTTGAAGTCATTCTATCTTTATTGTATTCACATGTTACAGTGAATACAATCCTAGCACAATATTTGTAATTTAAGTTTTTTAGGGTCAATTTCCTTAAGTAGACTAAATCATGTTTACGATAATCGATATAATTATTTGCTATTTGACTAAAATTTCATTTAACTACATAAATATATCATTAGTGATAAAACATATTCTATGGTATAGAAAATAACGTATAACGTATTCCAATGTTCGAATTGGTATCGTGTAACAAATGTTTATAAATGATTTGTATTCTTCGAACTTAATTGCAGCTTTTACTATTACTGATATTTTACTTGATTTAATAAAAGCTGTCAAAAGAAAAGTAATGTTTGTTTTGCTCGGATTCATGAAATTGTATGTTTGCCCTTCGTATAAATATTTGTTACACGTATTTTTACTTTATTATTGAAGAGGTATATTAATGTTCGATCATATCACGATAACAACTACAAATGCGATACTAATATCTTTTATTTTATGTTTCTGTAATATTGATAGAGTTTGTTATTTATGCATTTTAAGTAACAGCCAGTAAACAGAGTCTTCTGATGTACACACGAACCTGCTTCCCTTGGACTAAAGAAAGTGTATCCTCAAGATCGGGAATATAGTTTAACATCCAAGTTATACAGCAGAGAACTGTGTTTCTTGCGTACTTAGCTACTCGCATCTGTACATCTATACTCTGTGTTTATATATAACGTAGTAGTAAGATATCGTACCGATGTCGTTGTTGTAGTTGTTGAACCTCTCGTGAACAAATATGTTCTCGACCGGGATCCTCTGTTCTCCCTGCTCGTCCACTGCTCTGTCCCAGTCTCCCAGAATCACTGTCCACAACATCGGCATGGGTAGGCTGAAGATGTCACTGTACACAATATCCAGGTTCGTTTGTGTAAATGTTTAACTTAACGCATTTAGTTACAGTCATACCTAAAAGTAACTTTTGTAGATTATTTGAATTAAAATTCAACATTTTAATTGAATAATTTGTTTTGCAGATAGATTTGATATTTTACAGCTGTTACCACATTTCTTTGCTTTTATGTATTATTCACTCATCACCTGAAAACTAAATCAATTCAATTCAATTTTTAAATTCAATAAAGAATTTATTTATTTCGAAATAAAGAAATTACAATTCCATAAAAGATTAATTTGTACTATAATATAAAAAAAAAATGGTTTAAAACATAAACATTTCTTAAAATATAGGACAAAGGTACCCACATAGGCGAGCCTGTGTGTGGTTACGAGTAGTTGAAAAAAGATAGGTAGACCTACATTGGTGATAAGTTTACATAGCAACAAACTCTTACAAAAAAAAAAAAAAAAAAAAAAAAACACGCAACCACAATAAACCAAACAACTGGTTCTTTATTTATCGCTTGGTGTGTTACTTGCGATTTTAGCTAACTTTTCAATACGTGATGACGAAAATGTAAAATGTATCTACAAATGAAAACTTGATGTATTTTCTTGGCTTATCATTGCCAAATTCAAAACCATATCCAGAATTTACTGAATAATTTATATATATTTCTTCTGTGTTTGCAATCAAATCAACATTTCCATATTGTTTAGCCAATTGTTATATGTACAAATGGGTACCATAATTAAACCATACTTTTCTCTTTATATATCGTAAGAGAAAAGTAGAATATTTGGTGAATATTTCCAATTCAGATTACAAGAATAATGAGCTGCAACTCTGAATATTTCTGTCAAATGACAATGATCTCTTACCGTTAACCTTAATATAATGATTACGAATTTTTTAAAGACACTATAATTATAATTTTTATTTGTAGTATTGAAAGAGAGCATTAAGCTGGCGGAATTGTGTACACAATATTTATGCACAAACAGTTATTGATACATAGAAATGTAAGATTTGATTTAATGTATGTAGTTAGTTATTCTTTACATGATTAAGAGAGTATTTTTGTTGTAAGGTGTCCTATATTTCGCATGCTAGTTTTTATATGTTCTTATAGTGTTATGTTAGGGCTCAGTGTGTGATTCGGAGTGAGAGAGATCGCATGAGAGGACGTGAGGTTGGATTGGATGTATGTTGTGTGTGTGACAGAGAGTCACAGAGTGTGAGACTGCCGGTTCTATATGCTCAGTGTGTGCTAAAGAGTGACAGAGATTGCGTGAGATTCGTGTGGTTGTATGTATGTTGTGTGTGTGACAGAGAGTCAGATAGTGTGAGACTGCCTGTTCTATATGCTCAGTGTGTGCTAAAGAGTGAGAGAGATTGCGTGAGATTCGTGTGGTTGGAAGTATTGTTGTGTGTGACAGAGAGTGTGAGACTGCCTGCTCTATATGCTCAGAGTGTGATAAAGAGTGACAGATATTGTTTCAGATTCGTGTCATTGGATGAATTTTTATTTGTGACAGAGAGTGAGAGAATGTGAGACTGCCTGTTCTATATGCAATGCTTAGCATGACAATATTAGTAGTAGATCTCTTAATCAAAAACCCTGGCAGCTTGTGCGCTATACTAAAGTCCTGTTTAGTATAAGAAACGTCGATAACATTAGCAAACTTCTCTTGTAAGGTTTTGTAAGTTTGGTTTAGTTTAAGATTAAGGTTGTGACATATTATGAGCAAGGGTTGCTGTGAGAGGATTTAATAATAGGTTAGATTGGCAGTACAATACCCTCAAATGAACCAACACATATTTTATTTTGTGACAACATCTCATTAAATTGATTAAAAATTTTAATCAACAATTGATTGGGTCACCGATATATTAAGCACAAATTTTAATACTTTAATACTTTGAAGACATATTTAATATTAAATTACTCAATACAATTTATTTTAAATTTAATTCATTATAACATTTAGTAGTAATTTTGTAGTGTTGCAATAATTATGAGTTCATGGACTAACGTGAGAAACTTTCTTTTAAATAGCTAAACATTTACATGAATTTACATTTTCGAAATTGTGAACATTTAAATAGATATGGAATTGAAAATGATTAATGAACCCTAAAATATTTTATAGTAGCCTTCTTTCCTTTTTGTTAGCAAGAAGCTCGACTAACTCGTCTAATTTATCACTCTCCATCCACTTACAAACTTCTTGTTCGATTGCCATAATAGCAATAGCACTCTCTTCTTTTTCATTGTGTTTCTCACATGGGTTTTCAGTCTCCGAAGAGTTCAAAATGAGTGTTACGCATTTAATTAGTTGCATGCACTAATTGCATGTAATTAGTTAAAAACTTTAAGTATATACTAAGTTCTTAAAATTACTTACATTTTATTCCACTTCACACTTATTACGCCTAGAGATATTTTTCCGCATACGAACACCAACACTAGCACTCCCGAACCTCGCTTTTCGACTTCCCGTCCTCGACCTCCTCTTCTCCTCCTTGTTCTTCAGTTTTGATGTTGTTCTCCCGCCAGCTCATTGACCACGCCTCTGCCAAATCTCTCCATCATAATTGGTGAGTAACAATTTTTCATATCAGCATGGCTGTCCCTTACATTGTCACACGGTTTTTTTTTATAAATAAGCATTTCCGCTGCTTAAGCAAGCATTTCCTGTTTGTTCACCATCGGTGTCTGGGCGGATGTGCGTATCCACTTACATCCGGAGGATGTTTGTCTCGAATTGTAATGCAAGACTTCCTTTCCAGCAACTATCTGTACATCGATTCTATGAATTTTATTTTACTAATAATTACGTATGTCTTACACTCTAGATCGGCATAAAAATATTCACCTGATGTTGGCGGAACACATCTTATTTGCAAGGTTCTATTCCGTGAATAAATGAACTGAGAACACGTGCATAATATTTTTAAGTGTTTTAAACCTCAATTTCAGGTCCTCAACTAACTCCTGTAAATGTTTTAGAGTACACCTTTCTTGTAAACGACGTCTTTACATCGGCCTTTTGACGTATTCATCAAGTATTCATCAGCCATCCTTCAGTTGTTTACTTTCTTGGTTTGTTCGGTTCAGCCAAACATTATTTTAGGGTAAAATTGAGCCTTTCTGTTTATTTTTTCAACTCCTTTTTCAAAGCTATGGAGCAACCGATATCCACAGTCTTTTGACAACGGGAAGGAGTTTTGTATCGTGTCATTGCTGCTCCAAACATAACCCTCCAGTTAGGATTCTCTTATGTTTCGCGTGTGATTGTGATGTTCCCCGTTGGTCGTGTCTCCCAAGGATTAGTAGGACGTCAGTATCCCCTCCCAAGTCCGAATTACATTGTTCTCCTCGGAGACATATAAACAGCGTTTAAGACTTTATAGTAAATGAATATTACAATGAAAAACTATCTCGTGTGTACGCATGTTACATATGTAGTGTTGCGTACATCGAGTGATCCCGGGTTGTAACGAACGATGGGATAGGACACGGCCCGGACACACTATAAAGCCGAGCCCCGGTCAACATATCGGAGTAATACCGGTCTGACTACGGCCTGGCCACATCCGTCCAGTATGCCGAGTGGTGCGAACGTCAAATGCTCTGAAAGGTCGATGAATAGCATATTGAATAGCACATTAAAGTCGACCGTAGCACATGATCTCGTCTCCCCAAAATATCTACAACTCAGTCCAAAAGCTGTTTACTTCGTTAACTGTGGATTTATGTTTCCTGAACCCGTTCTGATCTGGATTCAAAATTTCGTTATTTCCTAGAAAAATATCCACAAAAATTATGCTGAACACTGTAGAATTTACAACATTACTAACATGTCATTTTTACAGGGGGTTTAAATAAGTCATTTTTCATTTATTGAGAGGAAAATATTTTTAGTTTTTAATGACATGTTAAGATTTTCTACTTCTTCCACCTACAATTGTACTCCAGTAGCTCAACACCAACGAGGGAGACGTCAGCTGGCTGGGTCCGGCTCGACCGGGTAAGACACGGAGTTTCAGGATAAATCCGCCGGACTTCGCTTCAAGGACTGAAGTACCTTACAGCGGACGCCTCTGGTACTACAGTATGTAAGTACGCTGTGCCTGGTTGACTCGCTCTCTCGGTCGGAGTCTCTCAGTCGGAGTCGCCGTCGAGTCGGAGTCGTCGAGTCGGAGTCGCCGCCCCAACATACAACACGAAAAGGTACAAGTAAGTCCTAGCCGTAGTAGGTACTTATTTACCTGCCAAAACACGTTTTTACCTGCACTTGCCCAGTCACTAACGATACGATAAGTACATGACGTTACGTACTTAAGCTGCTAATAGAATATTATTTTAGATATAAAGTATAGCAAGAAAATAAATCAGTACGAATAGGATTAGATTCTATTACTAGTACGAGGAGTTTGAATTTAGTTTAAATTTAGTTTTATTTAGTTTATCGTTTCTTTTCGAGGCCGCTGGGTTGCTTGACGTACGTACGTTGGCACCAGCGTTCCTTAGTATCGGGCTAGACGTAATTTAGTTAAGCCTTTATTTAGTTTATCGTTTCCTTTCCAGGCCGCTGGGTTGCTTGACGTACGTTGGCACCAGCGTTCCTTAGTATCGGCTAGACGTAATTTAATTTAGTTTTACTTAACTTTAATACTTAAATTTAGTTTTATTTAGTTAATAAAAATAACAGAATTGGGGTACAATAAGTTCAGAAAACCAGACAAAAAACGACAAGCAAAACAAAATCAAATTCACAAAATTCCAAATTTAACTCGTGCAGTTTCCGTCGTGCATCAAAATGCGCAGTCTGCCACCAATAAAGTTGATGTGCTAATGCTAATGGCAGAAGAGCTGCACCCCGATATATTTGTTGTTTCTGAACATGGCTTCACGGCTGACACTGTCTCTATGTTCAGAATTGACAATTATGAATTGGCTACAATTTATTCACCGAACAAATTTTAAGGGAGGTGGTGTGGCAATTTTTGTCTAATCACGATTGAAATTTCAACCCTTCAGGCTGGATTACTGCTGTGATCTAGACTTTGAGGTGGGTGGAATTAAAATTGATACAAATTCCGCGGAAAAAATTATAGTAATTGGCTTACACAAATCCCCAAATTATTGCAACGAAAACTTTTTTAAAAAGTTTGAAACTTTACTAAATTTTCTCAATTCAAAATCGTTGAAGTTCATCATTACCGGTGACTTCAACATCGATGTGTTAGACCACACCAACCCTCTGACCCAGCGACTACGGGATATTCTCATTTCTTTCGTCTTAATTTGGTCTGTGAACTCGCCAACTCGAGTGACCGCTTCGTCTAGTACAGCCATCGACAACGTCATTACTAACGTAATAGACTGTTCTGTTTCTGTCATAGATGCGGCCATCTCAGACCACTACGCACAGGAAGCCGTAATATTACAACCATAACCCAAAATTTGAAACTCTGTCAATAAAAAGAAAACGGGATCTAAAGCCGGCAAACAAAGAGCTTTTTAAGAGGTTTCTAATGAAAACATCATGGGAATTTCTGGATTGCTTTGAGCGGATGGAGGATGCCTTTAACGCGTTTTTCCACTGTTTAACTCACTGCTTAAATTTGACTTGTCTATTCAAAAATTTTAAAGAACGTAATAAGAAAAGAGTAATACCTGGATTACTCAGAGTATACTCGATTTAAGAGAAAGACTAAAATGTTATCATTCAATATATGTTAAATATGAAAATGAGGATTTCAAACGCTTTTTTCGAAATTTCAAAAAGGATTACCGCAAAGCCATAAGAAACGCCAAGGCACGAGACGTTGAAGATCAACTGCAACAATCCGATAATCTTTCAAAAAGCGCCTGGAATATAATTAACCTAAACACAAAACAACAAAATACTTCAAAATTTTCAATTCCGAAACTTATAATTTATAATAAAATTATTGATGATCCATTAAAAGTGGCAATTGCGTTTAATGATTTCTTTTCAACTGTTGCTGGAACAGACAGTTCTTTGCATCAGAATATCCCCTGCGGGAGGTTATTGACTAGATCGGCCTCGTCCATGTTCCTTCGTCCTGTGAGTGAGGTGGAGGTGGCCCGTATCATGCAGGATCTCAAACCAAAGAGGTCTTGTGACATTAATGGAATGTCTATGTGGTTAATCAAAAAGTGCTTTAAGCATATTTTGACACCACTCACAAAATTAATCAATCTCTCGTTTGTACAGGGTGTCTTTCCGTCCGTACTGAAGATATCCACTGTGACTCCAGTTTACAAAAAAGATGATCCTTGCTCCTCTAGCAACTATCGTCCAATTTCTATCCTCCCAGTTCTTAGCAAAGTTTTTGAGAAAGCTTTCCTCAATCAGCTTGAAAAATTCCTTGACCGCTTAGAAATTCTCTGTCCTGAACAGTTCGGGTTTAGGAAAGACAAATCGACCATCGATGCCGTAACTGAACTTATTCATAATGTTGTCGATGGCCTGGAGAGAAGAGAACGTGTTATGAGCATATTTCTAGACCTCTCCAAAGCCTTTGACTGTGTACATCATGCGACACTGCTACACCAGTTATGGACTAGTGGTATTAGGGGTTTGCCGTACGATTGGCTCTCGTCGTATCTTAAAGATAGAGAACAATGCGAATGCTCTGTCTATAGGGTCAAAATGCCCTATGGTGTCCCTCAGGGATCAATATTAGGGCCAGTTATCTTCCTTATTTATGACAACAAGTTGAATACATCAATCCAGAATGGAAAGGTGATTCAATATGCTGATGACACGACTCTCTGTATTAAATCGAAATATAAAACTGATCTTGGAGTGAAATCATTTATCGATTTAAATTCATGCATCGAACATTTTTCAAGACTCAATCTGAAAAAAAAAACAGCTCAAAATAAAACTCAATAAATTTTTGCCTTCGGCATAGACAAGAACAGGAGTATCGTCCAGCGGTAATGATGGACGATGTTCTCTGGGAAGAGGCCGAATTCGTTAAGTTCCTTGGAATGTACCTTGATCGAGGACTGACATGGGACTTTCACATTGACAGCATCTGCTCCAAGGTTGCTTCTGGCATTTATGTCTTGCGTAACCTTGCAAAATTCTGTTCTATTGATGTATTAAAAACTGCCTACTTTGGCCTGATACATCCATATTTGTCTTACGGTTTGAGACTGTGGGGCAGCTGTTCTAAATACAAACTCGAAAGAGTATTTAGAGCTCAAAAGAAAGCTATCAGAATTATTTACAAATTGAATTTCAGAGAGTCGTGCAAAGATGCCTTCATGGAGCTTGGATTGTTAACTTTACCCTGTCTCTATATTCTCGACGTCGTTCTATACTGTCGACTCAAATGCGAGTTGTTCCAGGGCAATGACGTCCACCAATACGAGACAAGAGGCAGGGACAACTTTCGGATTGTACAACATAGAACGAGTGCATTTGGACACTTGCCGTCCCAAGTTGGTGTGAAACTGATAAACAAGCTGCCTGAGGGAATAAAACATCTCATTGATTCTAAACTATTCAAATCTCGATTAAAACACCTCCTGGTGTCAAAGGCGTTTTACTCCGTTGAAGAGTTCATGTTGAGTTGCTGGGTTGAAAATTATTGAAAA
The DNA here is from genome assembly GCF_021130785.1 of Homalodisca vitripennis. NCBI lineage: Eukaryota > Metazoa > Arthropoda > Insecta > Hemiptera > Cicadellidae > Homalodisca > Homalodisca vitripennis. Next base: position 147,576,827 of record NC_060215.1, read on the forward strand.
CTATTGAAAACAAGAATAAAATTAAACCCCAGTTCTATTATACAATTAAATAGCAATAACTGCAATGGAACTGTATATTATTATGAATGTACTTAACGCATGCATGCAATGTAATAATTGTTGACGCAATAAAGATTATTATTATTATAAAACGTGGTTTATATTGGTATTCGCCACAAATTTATGAGTAAATTAATTTTAAGAAATTCGATGTATTTCTAAAACACTCGAATATTAGGAGTGTGAAGAATGTCGTTTCATTAACATGGAAACGTTTACAGTAGTTTAATAGAATCCGATTTTAACCTGCATATGCATGATTTTCGTGTCTACAAAGTTTGCTTTTGCCCTTCATGTCCCACAGTTCTATAGTCACAGACAAAGATCTGTTCAAAAGTAAAAAAACTCATTTTTACTATGGTATTTTACTCATACTTTTTCCTACGTACGTAACAAAACATCTAAAATTAGAAATTGTGAACTAAATTTGGCGTAGTTATCAATAACCAAGTGCAGAGCGTATTCAATAATAACACAGAGTTTACAGGTTAATGTATAAACTTACGTAATGCCTTTTCAACAGCACCGATGCCTCTAGATGGTTTTTTTCCTATTTTATTCATAACAGTTCCTATTTTATTCATAAAATACATTTGCTAGTAATATGTTAGGTTGTTCTGCCCGTTGACTTTTCGATCCTTAAAAATACATAATTCCTTAATTTTTTTAAATCTCTTGAAACCTTTCCTTTAAACTGTTTGTAATATTTACGATAGTACGTTTTGATACCGTATTATCTAAATACGGGGTTTTGGCTTGAGTGTGGTGTGTGTTTTTTTTTGTTATATGATAATTAATCACCAGATTCAACTTGTCCAAAACCTCCAGAGAAGCAACTAGAGCCTACGCACGGGCATTTCTGCCCATGTATGATCATTTCCTAGGCCGATTTAAATTGATTTGAGAAACATATTTATGTATAGTATTTTTATGTAAACATTTACTAGTATAGTAGTAAGATAATATATATTTGATCATAAATTTGCACGCATGTAAATATCTTTTGGAAATAAATTATAATTCAATTCAATTAAATTCAAATTCAATACTATATTTTTACTGATCACGTTTGGTCTACGCGTGAGAATATAACAATGAGTCATGTAACAATATAAGTTAAAATTTCAAATTACATTGTATCTAACTAGATAACATTATTAAAGTCAATTTACGTTTCTTCATTATTTACTACAAACTCGATACTACTGAGTATATTGTGTATACATCCACTTTATTGTATCTGATGTCAATTTACGTTTCTTCATCATTTACTACAAACTCGATACTACGGAGTATATTGTGTATACATCCACTTTATTGTATCTCATGTCAATTTACGTTTCTTCATCAATTACTACAAACTCGATACTACGGAGTATACTGTGTATACATCCACTTTATTGTATCTCATGTCAATTTACGTTTCTTCATCATTTACTAAAAACTCGATACTACGGAACATACTGTGTATACATCCACTTTAATGTATCTCGTGTCAATTTACGTTTCTTCATCATTTACTATAAACTCGATACTACGGAGTATATAGTGTATACATCCACTTTATTGTATCTCATGGCAATTTACGTTTCTTCATCATTTACTACAAACTCGATACCACGGAGTATACTGTGTATACATCTACTTTATTGTATCTCATGTCAATTTACGTTTCTTCATAATTACTACAAACTCGATACTACGGAGTATACTGTGTATACATCCACTTTATTGTAACTTATGTCAATTTACGTTTCTTCATCATTCACTACAAACTCGATACTACGGAGTATACTGTGTATACATCCACTTTATTGTAACTTATGTCAATTTACGTTTCTTGATCATTTAATAAAAACTCGATACCACGGAGTATACTGTGTATACATTCCTTTTTATTGTATCTCATGTCAATTTACGTTTCTTCATCATTTGCTACAAAGTCGATACCACGGAGTATACTGTGTATACATCCACTTTATTTTATATCACGTAATGTTCGATTTGCTCTTTATTTTTATCTACTTTATGCATTTGGTTAAAGAATAGCCTCTGAAATGAAAACATATCAATCTATCTTAAAAACGTGTTCTTAACTTAAATGTAAAGAACTTTATCAATTTTAATAAATTAAAATTTTTGAAGCTTGAATGAAAGAGATTTACTTTAATTTATATTTAGTAAATAATGAGACATAACTGTCTTTTTATTTGCTAATGAATAATTTATAATATATTGACTCACCTAGTGCCTAGACACATGTATTTGCTACACATGACATCTCTTGTAGTTAATTTGCCTGACGTCAACCAAAGACGCTAAAAGTCCTTTTAATATGGGTGCAATCTGTTTTCTGTTGGGTTATTAAAAATAATATAGTCACAACTCTAAAATGTTTTGGGGAATAGTAAATGAATTGGCGGGTAGGGTGCAAACCAGGGACACATTTCCAGTACGAAAGTTTCTGCCGACAAATTCAAACATTACTAACGATAAAATTACTCAAGTAGCAAATGATTTCAATAATTATTTTGCGTCTGTTGGGAAAACGTTAGCCGATACAATTAACCCGGTAGGGGACCCAGTGGTGAGCGATAGCGACTATAGACTGGATGCGACATTTACGTTACGTACGGTGACAGAACTGGACATAATACGGCACGTGACAAATTTACGTGGAGGCTCTGCCCCGGGTCATGATGGCGTTTCGGCACGGGTCCTCAAGGACAATTTAAGCACTTTTATGAAACCACTGCTATACTTGATCAATTTAAGTATTACCCAGGGAATATTCCCTGATAATTTTAAGTTAGCTAAAGTGTACCCTTTGCACAAGTCAAACAGCTTTACTGATAAAGACAACTTTCGTCCGATATCCCTCTTGAGTGTCTTTGCTAAGGTACTGGAGAAGGTAGTTAAGGAACAGCTCGTACACTTTCTCCAGGTAAACAATGTGCTTACTCAGTGTCAGTATGGGTTTAGAGACGATAGGAGTATTTCGGATGCGTTGTTTGATTTAAATAAAGAATTAAATAATGCAATCTCAGAAAACAAAAAATCAATGCTAATCTTTTTTAGACCTCAAAAAAGCCTTTGACTCTGTTGATAGAAATAAGTTAATGAATAAATTAGAACAATTAGGTGTTAGGGGCATGGCCCTTACTTGGTTTCAAAGTTATTTTACCAATAGAAAACAATATGTCTCAATTTGTAATGTTAGTAGCGATGCGATTAATGTAGACTACGGTGTAGTTCAAGGGAGTACACTTGGGCCAATTCTGTTCTTATTATATATAAATAATATTGCCAAGCTAAATTTAAACGGAAAAATAACATTATTTGCCGACGACACACTTATTTTTCTGAAAGGAAATATATGGGCGGATGTGAGACGAGAAGCATTAAGTGATTTAATGTTACTGAAAAAGTGGTTTGATCAGAATTTCCTTTCCTTAAATATAACTAAAACAAAATTTATGCCAATTTCTTTGAATCCTCAGTCGGATTATGTCTTAGGAAATCTGATCATACATAATTGTGGAAATCATAGTAACAGTACCTGTATTTGCGAAGCAATCGAAAAAATAAACTCGTATAAATATCTTGGTGTTATTTTAGATTTCCGTTTGAAATGGTCATATCATATTGAATATCTCAAACAAAAGACCCGAAAGTATATCTTTGCCTTTAAGAACCTTAGGGATATTCTTGCTGTTCAAGAAATGAAAATGGTATATTATGCATACGTGCAATCTCTTTTTGCATTTGGGATAATTTCTTGGGGGGCAGCTTATAAATCAAATCTTGATCCACTTTTTACGGTTCAGAAATCAATTTTGAAAGTAGCTTTTAAAAAAATGACATAGGTTTTCAACATCCATTTTATTTCAAGAAACTAAAATGTTTACAATAAGACAACTTTTTATAAAATCTGTTTTAATACACATGTATAAAAATTTAGATGATTTATTTGTAAGAACTCAACACACCCATAACACACGTTATTCTAGATCAACAGGAATTCTACCACTGCAATTAACTAAATCTTATTCTAACACCAACTCATACTATCTAGCTCACGTGCTTTTTATAAATATGAGTAAACAGTTTCCAAATTTTAGTTTTTTCAATGAAATTTCTACAATTATTTTCAAAAGGAAAGTTAACCAGTGGTTATTATCATTGTCTATTGAGGAGGCCGAGGCAGTGCTGTCTACGAACTACGGACGGACAGTTTGACATGTGAACAGCCACCACTCCTATCCCATCATCATTCATTATCACTAACCTATTATAATCTGCGGTGACCCTGCTTAATTACCATTGTTGCTAATATGTATATGTTTTAAAATTAATAATATTCAATGCTTTAAAACAGCAAAATTACGCGGTTTTTTTCCTTTTAATATATTCATTGCATATTCGCATGTGTATGTGCATGCATATGTATATGTATATATGTATGTGTGTGTGTATGTATGTGTGTGGTGTGTAATGGTGTATTATTTTGTACTACATTTATATTAATTATTTTTTTTAATTATATCCAGTCCGTTATTTCTTCAGGCGTAAGCAACTCGAGTCTGCGCACAGGCATCATAGCCCATGCAGACTCATTTCCCGAGGACAATGTTTTTATACATGATGTTATTTTTAAGATGTTTATTTTATGATGTTTATTCTATGATGATTATTTCTTATTCTTTGTTCACATTTCAAACTTCGTTCGGTATTGTAAAAATTTAGAAGTTAATTGTACAGATTGTATTGTAATATTGTACATATATTTGGGAAATAAAATCAATTCATTCATTCAACTCAATAAGATAATTTCTTTTATTTTAAACAGACAATTTGCACCGTGTCAAAGGAATTATATACTATTAAATATATATATATATATATGTATACAAGGTGTTTGAAAAGTATGGGTACGGCTTAATATTTTTAAAACCATAGGAGATAACATCTATAAACTTTGCACAGTGTCATATGGCTATGTAAACTATGTTTTCTTGCTATTACCATGACATGCCAACCATGGGGGGACGGCCCACAGAGGAAAACATGGAAATCTTAAATGAAAGCATGGGTCGAGTGAAGGTTTAACCGCATCTCAAAAGGTTTATCCAATCAGAAATGGCGGGTTGTTTTAGGTACACATTGTGAAGTACATTATGCGCTGCCATTTGTGACTGGATCGTCGTATTCTGATGCGGTAGGCGGCGTTTCACTCTACTAACTAACGGTTTCACTTATTAGTATTTATAAAAAATAACAAAAAAAATTTTAATTAAAAAATTAAGTGGTAAGTTAACTATTTCACCAACTAACAACAATGGTAGAACTTAATTAATTCATAAACATAAAGACGACGAATTCATTTTAGTTTTAAATATTGTGTTATAAATTTATGACATAACTTGCTAATTAAAAACAAGTCAGTGAAAACACATCGGTTAGTTTTTGTTTTTGTTTTTTTGAATAACACATTATTGAATTGAATAAATAACAAATAATTGAAAACACATTAGAGAGGTTAGTAGAGTGAAACGTCCAGTCAGAAATGGCAGCGCATAATGTACTTCACAATGTGTACCTAAAACAACCCGCCATTTCTGATTGGATAAACCTTTTGAGATGCGGTTAAACCTTCACTCGACCCATGCTTTCATTTAAGATTTCCATGTTTTCCTCTGTGGGTCGTCCCCCAATGGTTGGCATGTCATGGTAATAGCAAGGAAAAATAGTTTACTTAGCCATATGACACTGTGCAAAGTTTATAGATGTTATCTCCTATGGTTTTTAAAATATTAAGCCGTTCCCATACATTTCAAACACCTTGTATATAGTATCAACATTTCTTAGTGGAGTCATTAAATACAGTTTTGTTGCTTTTTCTTGGTTAGTGACTATAAAACTATGAACATCCAATCCATCGTGTTAAATAATTTTCAATATTTATTTGTATATAGAAATGTGTTGGTGGAGATATATTATATGCTAGCAGTTACCCGCTGCTTCACTGGGACATAGTGGGCGTATTTATTTACAATGTCATCCTTGCCCTCCTCAGTATAATGATTGTCACTGAAAGATATTCCAACCTCATGATCCATTTAAGATTTAAATTTAAAGAGCAGCTTTAGGGGACTTAAAGTCGGTTACCTGTGAAATGATTAGAATTTCTCTCCTATGTCCTATGATTATTTATTGAATAGCTTCAAATATTGAACTATATTAAGCCGGTGTAGAGGAAACATAAAGTCGAAGTCCTCAGCTTTCAGTTAACGCACTTACGATGTAATAAATGGTGGGGCTCAATGTTATATTGAAACAGAAGTAGGAATATTTTAGGTAGATATTATTAAAGTGTTCTGGATCAGAACTTCTTATGTTAACCGAAATTACGTATGGTTTTTATTTTAGGCTTTACACGTGTACGAGCACTTCTGGATCGAATGAATTATATTTCCGATACTATGGTTGTCTTTAATTCCTTGCCTAGATAAAGCAAATACGTCCGTAAAAAAATTATGGAAAATTACGTCTGAAAAAATGTGGGTATTATAACAGTCTTTATTATATTATAGGCAAAGAAATGTTTTACATTTTTCTTTGATATCTGAATTAAAATTGTGACCAAGCACTGCATATTTATTATTTGAAAAAGTTACAGTTTAAAGTGTATTTTTACCTAAAGTAATTTTATTATCTGGATAAACACTGTGCACAACTGTAATTACAGAAGAGATTAGTTATAATCAGTTGTTATCAGGCCACCGAGCTGAAGGTCTTGTAGACAAGCCGCTGTTTAAACAACACGTAATGGTTTGGACTGGTCAAAAGATTCAAAGTGAAACTCCGTTGTAGTTCATAGGTATAGTACTTCAACATTTATGAGCACTGACCCACATCTACAATAAACATTAATCTAACTCTGAAACACTACATGCTTACAGAAACTACTTTCTGACAGCTATTAACCTCTTGAATCACTCGCTCTGAGAGATCCGGCTTATTGTTTTATGAATTTTATTGTCATTTGTTTTATAAAGTACATGTAGTTTAAATCTTAGATACAGTGTTAATATATTTGTATATTCACACATAGTCACTGAAATATTAAAATTCAAAGTTTTTCAGTCATAAATATCAGGATGATATACATCAGAATGTAATGTGCACGACAGGGTCACCCGGAAGGACTAAGTATTTTCACAACTCATGAAAGGCGACAGATTACACGCTTGTTTCCAAGAAAGGCTAATGGGTCAATGCAACATCCCTACCACCCTTAATATTAATGAAAGCGTTAAGCAACATGAAATATTAGTGAAAGAACTGATTAATTATACGGACTTGAATATCGATATTTAAAATTAAAATACATTTATGTTTGAAAATAACCAGATAAATCATAAAAACAGTTTTTAAATATATTCAGCATTTTCAAAACTCGCATAATTTTACCCATTTATATAATATAAAAATTACAAATGCAAGCTCATACAGTTTGGGTCTTCTCTAGTATGTCCCCGCATTATCTATTTTAATTTCTATAAGTTAGATTACGTTACTAGAGCTACAAATGTAATTTCTAAAGGTAATTGAGGTTAGGTTAAGCTAGGTTTTTGACAATAATTATTTCTTAGGCAGTAGTCCAGGTACTACTTCTAGTATAAACTCGTCTTATATTATCAGTGATAAACTCTCTAATAGTAAAGAAATCATTAAAAAATTATTCATAAATGTTCTATTGAGAGGATAAAGAGTCATCAACGATGCAACAAAGCCTTTTTATGCAATTTTGCTCTTATCATACAGAGATTGAAATAAAAAAGGTCGACCGACATCAATGGTGTCTCAGTGTGGTTGCTCAAGTTATGCTTTCAGCATATATTGACACCGCTAACGAAATTAATAAACTTTTCTTTCATTCAAGGCTCTTTCCCTTCAATTTTTAAAAACTGCTAAATCAACACCGATCTTTAAGAAAGGTGATTCCAGGCAAATGAGCAACTACCGGTCGATTTCAATCCTGCCGGTATTCAGTAAAGCGTTTTGAGATTTTGAGTCCAAATCAGTTTGGATTCAGGAAAAACAAATTCACAATCGATGCAATTTCGAACCTTCTGGATAATGTTGTCGATGGGTTGGAGAGGCGAGAACATGTGCTCAGCGTATTTCTCGACCTTTCCAAGGCGTTTGACTGCGTGCATCATGAGACACTGATGAACCAGTTAGAGCTTTGTGGCATTCGGGGTCTCCCTCATAAATGGATTTCGTCTTATCTCAGGGACAGATACCAGTGTGTGCAGATCTCAGGTGTCATGTCGAGGAGAAATAACTGGTTCATGGAGTCCCACAGGGATCTATTCTTGGGCCGGTTCTTTTTCTTCTATATGTAAATCGAATAAATTCATCGATCCAAATGGAAAGATAATTCAATATGCCGATGATACGACTCTCTGCATAAAATCAACTTCGAAAGAAAGCCTTGAAATTGCCTTCATTGCTGTCAATTGCTGCATTCTAAATTTTTCTGAGATCAACTTAAGAATAAACAGTACAAAATCTAATGTCATCAACTTTTGTCTCCGACAAAATGAAGATGTATGCCACCCGGCAGTTTTTGTAGAAAATGAGCTCTTAGAGAATACTGACTCTACCAAGTTCCTAAGGATGTACCTCGACAAAGGTCTAACCTGGAACAATCATGTGGACTATATCTGTGCTCGTGTTACTTCAGGTATCTACGCCCTGCGTAACCTTGCCAACTATTGTTCACAAAAAATCTTAAGACTAGCTTATTTTGGTCAGATTTATCCATACCTGACATATGGTTTAAGACTTTGGGGGTAGCTGTGTCAAATACAATCTAGTAAGAGTATTCAGACTACCAAAACAAGCTGTCAAGAATAATTTTCCAATTAAACATCAGAGAGTCGTGCAGGGATGCTTTCAGGGAGCTCGAATTGCTGACTCTGCCCTGCCTCTATATATTGGAGGTTGCCCTGTATTGTCGACCGAAGTGTGTTCTTATTCGGGGTAGTGACATTCACTCTTAGGAAACTAGAGGCAAGGAGAGTTACCGTGCAGAACAGCATATGACGGTGGCTTTCGAACGCTTGCCGTCACAGGCTGGAGTCAAATTTCTCAATCGGCTCCCTGAGGGTCTTATACAATCGGGTAATTTAAACCAGTTTAAAGCTCTTCTGAAGCGCCTACTGGTGTCGAATGCGTTTTATTCTGTCGAAGCATGGCTGGCTGCTGGGAGAATTAGAATCAAAATTTACATAAAAATTAATTAGTAGAGCCCCGAGTCTCATGTTGAATGAATGTTGGCGTGAATGGACAAGAGATGTATGTTTGAATGAGTATTGTAAGTATGAATGTGTATAGTAGGGATTTTGTACTAACTTAAACCTGCCTTTGAAATGCAATGTCTTATTGCCAAAATGCAATAAAAGAATTATTATTATTATTATTATTATACGTTTCAATTGTATAAGTTAAAACGTTCGATAATTATTGATCAGCTCCTGAAGTTTCAATGACGTTTCTTTTGTTTCCGTAGCAATGGCATCAGAAAATATACGTGGTCGACATTCATCATTTCCTGTTGTAAATGTTAAAAGGATCCTATCCAATACAAAAACCAGGTTGTAATCGATGGAAAGGTTGTAGGAAAGACGAATGGAGAGTGGAAAGAAATTGCAGATATAGTCAAGTCTAAATTAACTGGCGATTCATCATTATCAGCAGGACATTTATACGTTGTTTTTATACAAAACAGGTAATCAGAACACACACACATAAGTGTTTAAATGCTGAGTACGTTTGACTGATTTAATTCTCTTTATTATCTGAGAAAGGAGTGCTAAAACTATACTTCAGTAATTAAGGTATTCTTTTAAATTTTACTGTTAGTTAACTCAATACAAATAGTGAAACGTTATTATTCAGTTTGACACGATTCAATTTACACGATTCTTTAATTTATATAGTTCATAAACTGTGCTGTTTGCTGTGTTTATAAAATAGTTCCACTCAAATATATCCTAGATATACCATCAATGTAACATATTTTGTTCAATTTGATTCTTTTTTTAGATTCTTGACAAATTATTTTAAATTACTGTATTTAAAAGTATTGGAATTAATATTTCGTTGGTACAACATTGTTTCGTTTGTCTAAAAGTTAAGAATGTACCACTATTGCCTTAGATCAATACTAACTGAATATAGGTAAATATGTACAGTTTGATTGTTTCTAATGAAGACTCACATGCTAAATATCTCACACATATATTAAGAAAAACCCCTATGTAAACTTTCAACTTTATTTACTATAATTTATCATTATTCAAAACATTATGACAGTAAAGTAATTATACATAATCTGTTTTCTAAATATATAGTTTCGCATTGTGACTAACAAATTAAAAAATTGAATTAACATTTAAAACTTACATTAAAGAGAAGTATAGTCTTGTTGTTTTTATTGTTCTTTTAGATATAAACTAATTGATTTTATACTTGGATCGGAAGAAAACGACTCAAATAAATGTATGATCGAAGACACCACTGAAAATAACTTAAGTAGTAGCTCAGCAACATCTGAATCAGAAATCTCACCATGAGATTTTTCTAATGGTGATACAATTAGAGGAGTACTAAATTTTAAAATAGGTTTAAGTCGAAAAGAGTGGAATACAATCAGACCTGACACAGTAACTTGTAGAGATAAAAGGGGATTTGGAAAAAGTGGAACGTATTTTGAAACTTTAACGCAAAAAAATGGATTCATTCACATTTTTTGAAAAAGATCAAACTGCCCTGTAAGGTATCATACCATGGTGGTAGGCTTGCAATCTATGAGGCTGTTCATCCTACTACTGTAAATGGTTCGTGTACATACTGTAAAGCAAAATTTTATGGTTATGTAGAAAAGTTGCCAGAATCTTACGGAGACTGTGTCGAGTTTTTCTGTTCATATAAGGGAAATTTCTCCTCTAAACACTCCAAAAATCTAAAGAGAAATTTAGCTGGCTCTAATAGTAAAGAAATCATTAAACAATTATTCAATGAAAACGCTTCCCCGTTAGGTTTTCAGACAATTATCTGATAAACTGATGGCCTTTGGTGATATTGAACCATTTCACTTACCAAATTCCCAACAGCTTAGGGATGCTAAATCAAAAGCGTATAAAGACCCTAAGAATTAACGACGATCCAATATTGTCTCTTGCAAAATCTATGTACGAGTCAAGATTTAAAAATATTATCAGGGATATAAGCTATGACAAATTCCAAGTTAGATACCACAGTTAATCTCAAATACATGTATATAAACAGTATTGTAAAGATAATTATCCTGTCTCTGTAGCCATTGACGCTACCTGTGGTATAGTTAATAGATTAAAAAGAGCCCCTGGGGTGAAGTCAGGTAAGATATTACTATACAATGTCGTTGTACGAGACAAATAAACCAAAAAAATATATCCCATTTGCAATCTATTGTCTGTAAAACAAGATAAAGAAACATTGAGGCATTGGCTGGCAAACTTTTTAAAGTGTGGTGTAGCACCTCCTCGTGAAGTAGTTATTGACATGTCATCAGCTCTGATGTCGGCTTGTGTATACAAGCATTTTCAACTCTACTACGGTGTGCTCAACTGCTTGACCTAGAATCTAAAGGCTGCTCTGCATTGAAGCCAGAATGTTTTATTCGAAATGATGTTTCTCAACTTGTAAAGCTTATCACATCTTGGAAGTGTCTGCAAGGTTGCATAAAAATAACGAAACAATTTTATATTAGAAATTTATGCCTTATATTGCAAACTACTAGTATTGAGGAGGTCAAGGATCTTTTGAAACATATAATTTTCGTAGCGGTTTCAGAAACAGAAGGGCTTGATAATGAATGCCAAGAAACTCCTAGTGAAGTGAGTAAAAGATTTATTTTTCAAAGAATCGGTGATTTCGTACCAACAGAGTCTAACTTGGAATATGAAAAAAAAAATTATGAATCGACTAATTTTAAAGAACCAAAAGACATATTTAAAAGAAGAGCAACACATTCTTTTATAAAACTTACGAAAGAAATTCACGATAGTGTTTTAGAAAACTTGTTATAGGTAACACAGGAAACCAAAAATACTTACCCGATAGTAAAGAATCTACTCAATATTTCTGCACTGATACCTCTGTGTACGAGTGTGATGGTTCCTATATTTGAGTATGAGGGTGTTACTGCCAGCTCCGCACCAGTTGAAACAGATTTTAAAATTTTTAAAAACTAAATTTTCAAAAATAAAACTTTTCCTATGCGTGAAGACGACTTTTGTCTTTCAGCTCATTACATCCATAGAGGGATCGATGAAACTTGCACCAGCCAGCCACATTGACAATAATACGGAGTTTTTCTCTGATTGTTACGGATCAGATACAGACTCAAATAAACCTGATGATTCAGTAGTCAAAGAAGGCATTAACGTGCCTAACCTTAATATTAGAATCAATGAGTCTAAGGACATAGAAGACTGGCGAGGTCTCACCACACATTACAGGTTGAAGCACACTTCTTATCTACAACATCAAACAGAAATAACACTAATAGATTTAAAAGGAAATAGGCTGACCAATCCAAAAGGTGTTACTAAGAGTGGAAAATTAGATCATCTGCAAACGGTTAGTATCAAAGGAGAATAAACTATTTTGTCAAATACTTGTGCTTTTGATAGTCTTTTACAACTATTTGCAGTAGCATATTGTGATATTGACCCCTTCAAACAAGTAGTACAGAATAGTTGCAATGGGTTTATGGCGCTAGTTAGAGAATTAATAACTAACGGTGTGAGTCGGAGGATTTATGTATTGAGAGTTGAGATATTGTGATAGTGACCCCTTCAAACAAGTAGTACAGAATAGTTGCAATGGGTTTATGGCGCTAGCTAGAGAATTAATAACTAACGGTGTGAGTCGGAGGATTTATGTATTGCGAGTTGAGATATTGTGATAATGACACCTTCAAACAAGCTGTATAGAATAGTTGCAATGGGTTTATGCCGCTAGCTAGATAATTAATAACTAACGGTGTGAGTCGGAGGATTTATGTATTGAGAGCTGAGATATTGTGATAGTGACCCCTTCAAACAAGTAGTACCGAATAGTTGCAATGGGTTTATGGCGATAGTTAGAGAATTAATAACTAACGGTGAAAGTCGGAGAATTTATGTATTGAGAGTTGAGATATTGTGATAGTGACACCTTCAAACAAGTAGAACAAAATAGTTGCAATGGGTTTATAGAGCTAGTTAGAGCATTAATAACTAACGGTGTGAGTTGGAGGATTTATGTATTGAGAGCTGAGATATTGTGATAGTGACCCCTTCAAACAAGCAGTACAGAATAGTTGCAATGGGTTTATGGCGCTAGTTAGAGAATTAATAACTAACGGTGTGAGTTGGAGGATTTATGTATTGAGAGTTGAGATATTGTGATAGTGACACCTTCAAACAAGTAGTACAGAATAGTTGCAATGGGTTTATGGCGATAGTTAGAGAATTAATAACTAACGGTGAAAGTCGGAGGATTTATGTATTGAGAGATGAGATATTGTGATAGTGACCCCTTCAAACAAGCAGTACAGGATAGTTGCAATGGGTTTATGTCGCTAGTTAGAGAGTTAATAACTAACGGTGTGAGTCGGAGGATTTATGTATTGAGAGTTGAGATATTGTGATAGTGACCCCTTCAAACAAGTAGTACAGAATAGTTGCAATGGGTTTATGGCGCTAGTTAGAGCATTAATAACTAACGGTGTGAGTTGGAGGATTTATGTATTGAGAGTTGAGATATTGTGATAGTGACCCCTTCAAACAAGTAGTACAGAATAGTTGCAATGGGTTTATGGCGCTAGTTAGAGCATTACTAACTAACGGTGTGAGTTGGAGGATTTATGTATTGAGAGATGAGATATTGTAATAGTGACCCCTTCAAACAAGTAGTACAGAATAGTTGCAATTGATTTTGATTGATTTAATTGATTTATTTCCAAAATTTATGTACAGAGTTAAATATAATACATAACAAAAAACTTATAGGAAATTATCCCCCACATGGGCATCAGCCTGTGTGTGGGGAAACGAGTTCCTCAGTCTGCACTACCAATAACACACAAAAAAACTGAAATTTAAAATAAGGAAATGAATTGTCATTAATAAAAACATTTTCATTAACAAATGAGAAATGAAGATTTAACCTCTAAAAATAAACCATACAAGGCCAGAGCATGGAATACATGAGCAAATTCAGTTAATAAATAATCTAAAATTTGAAAGGAATATACTTATTTAGAAAATATAATTTGAAGACTTAAAAATGTAATTTATAAAAACTTGTAACTTACATAAAAAAAGAGCAATCAGAAAGACTTAATTAAAAATTAGCCGATATAAGTAGAGAGAGACTAGGACCACACACACTGCACACCCACGCACACACACACACACACACACACACACACACACAACAATCACGCACACGCACACATGCACGCACTACACGTACTCGTTGGCCTGCAGTCAAAACGATTGTACAAACTCACCAAACACTCAGACTAACATTGATTGTAATACAAAAATATAAACAGAAATTTAATACATAAAAAAGCATATCTAGGTGTAGATATGAGGAAAAAATACTGACGAAATCCATCTCGCCCAGCATCTACTAACCATTTATTGACTAATTTTTTTGTACGTACTAATAGTGCAAGGTCTTGGGTTTTTTTTATAAAGTATGGTAATTTTGAGAAAATTATATGAGCAATATAGTGAGATAATGTTGAATTAAAGGCTTTAACGAGTCTAGGAACAAAAATTCTGTTATGAAGTGAAGAACGCGTAAAATGGCTTGTGGTTACTGTGAATGAAAATTGAATCTCGATGTTGAAAAATGTACAAAATTAATGTTCGGATATATAATTGCGAGACGTTAAAAACTTTAAATTCTTCAAATAATAAATTGGTTTGTATAAGTTACGATTTCGCTTCAGAGCTACTTTTATAATAGTTTTTTGAACGACTTCTAAGGGAGCAAGGTTATTTTTGGAAACAGCCACCCCATGCTAAATTACCGTACTGAAGAATTGATTGCACATAAGCATAGTATACAGTTTTTAAAAGATCTATTGTAAGTACATTACGCAGATCACAGAATATAAAGATAAATTTACGAAGTTTATTCCGCATGTAAGCTACGTGATTTACACCACTTCAAACGATTGTCAAAAACTACACCCAAGTATTTATACTCACTCACCCTATCAATACATTCACACAAAACGCATACATCCTGGCCACCACAAGTATGCAACCGTAGCTTAAAAACAAAAGGATCGCCGTCAGCTCGTATAGAGATTGGCATACATTTAGTTTTGGCTATATTAACTGTGAGCCGACATTGATCAAACCAGCGCTTGGCAGTGAGTAGACCGCGCTCAGCCACATCACTCACTTCCTCCCAGCTTTCACCCTCAAATAACAAAGCGGTGTCGTCCGCATAAAGAAATATCTGTCCTTTAAACAAAGTCAATCTTCCTAGATTGTTTAATAAAAATTAAGAAAATCAAGGGTCCAAGAGTACTGCCTTGCAAAACCCCATACTCAATTTTTTGAGGAAACGCTTGTATGGCCCAAAACGGAAACAACTTGATACCGATCGGACAAATAACTTTTGAACCATCTCCAAGAGTTCCCTTGTATTCCAATATATTTTATTTAATTTTTGTAGTAATAGTTGTCTATCAACTGTATCAAAAGCTTTAGCTAAATCTATAAAAATCAATAATGGTTTTTTATTACGGCTAATCGTGTCATGAACACTTTTAGTTAGCAAATATAAATCGTCATTCAAATTCTTTTTTTTTCTGAAACCGAATTGATTTTGTACAAGAATATTATTTTTAAAGATGTTTAAATATTTTTCGAGTTGAATTCTGACACATTTTTCCAATAATTTAGATAAAACACTAGTTAAAGTTATTGGTCTGAAGCTAAACACATCGATTTTTTGGGCCTCCCTTATAGATTGGGATTACTTTACCCATTTTAAAAGATGCTGGGAAAATTCCCTGTGACATACTATTGTTTATAATATGTAGAAGTGGAAGCTTTAAGAAATTAAAAAACATTTTGATAAGAGTAGCCGGGATTCCATCTTCTCCCGGAGCAGACCCGCCTCTAAGGTTTTGTACAACACGAGCAAGGACATCCTCGGATATCGGCTCCAGCTGGAAGTAAGAATTCGGCCCCGTAATCCTCGTCATTCATAACGACTTCAGTCACGGGAGGCACAGCACTGGCTAAGTTGGCACCCCACTCTAACATAGTACTCATTTAATGTGTTAGCTACATTATTTATATCATTTGTCTCAATATTAAGTTTGCCGTCCAGAAACTGTTCAATAGGAAAGGAATCTTTTTTTTTATTCATGTCCATAATTTCAGCAATATTTTTCCACAAGAGCTTATTATTATTTTTTGATTCATTAATTGTATTTCTAAAATACATTTCTTTAGCCAATTTAATAGTTTTATTTAAGAGATTTCTATATTGCTTGAAACGAGTTTTTAACATTGTATTAAAAGGCTGGCCTTTGAGCTGCTTACTTCCATTTTATCTCTAACTCGAATTGATTTAAATTAGTCCAACGGTAACCCACGGCTTTAGCTTGACGTGCTTAGAAGAAATTGGGTTCTTATTAATTGAGGATTGTAATAGAATATCTTGCAAATATTCAACAAACTTAGATGCAGACAGATTAACATCCTCGATCTCTAAAATCGGTGTCCAATTTTCTTTCAGAGACAAGGCGGCCAACAATATCAAAGTCAATATATGTGTTTTTAACTAAAGATGATTGTTTTCTTTTACTTTTAATTAAACTCTGTTGACTTTGCGAGACAGTAAAAATAGTGATCCGTAATTTCCGCTTTGATGACCGCCGACTTAACACCGTCCGTAGTTTTAAATATCCGTAAATATATGATCAATACAACTTTTGGAAAATCCAGTAACTCTGGTTGGCACATTAATGCAACTAATGAAACCAGCTCCATACATTACATCAAGATATCGTTGTGACAGTGGATCGTTGGTTTCAGGTAAAATACAACAATTTATATCACCGAATCAGCCAGTGAAACCCGATCCCTGTGCCTGGTTTCAAGATATACCTCGAGATCACTAATGAAAGAGTCAAGGTCACCGGACGGACTCCGGTAAATGGCGAGCAACGACATCCGCTCCCTGCCAAACGTTATATCTAGTTTCAAACATGTGGCACCGCTCAGATTCACTTCCGCATGACATACTGAAAAACATTTATTAACGAAAACAATCACGCCATCATTCTGATTCATACTTTCCTTATTTACGAATCTGTCATACCCATCCATACTCACATTTACACTGCACTCATCCATCCAAGTCTCTGTTAAAATAATTATGTCAAACTTAAACTTATAGTTGTTCAAAATGGATAATTAAGCTCATCAAAATTCTTTTTACAGCTACGAATATTCAAGCTAAGGATTGTCACTCGATTTTTATTTACGTCTTCATTTTCTGAGAAAAAATCAAAACTATCAACATAATCATAAACACATGCATTCACACTGCTCTAGAATTGACAATTTCATCCATAAACTCGCCCATTGCGCAACCTGCTCATTGTACACCATGCTCAGCCCACCCGCGCTCTATATATCTATACAGATATCCACTACACTTGATAAAAACTACAACATCATCAAAATAAACTAAAACCAAATGTATATGTAGTTGAAACCAAATACCAATATCATATGATATAGTAATAAAATAAATATTTTTGTTTTAATTTAATACATATGAAATAAAATAAAATATATACATGGAATAACGTTTAAGAAGCATTATCGGTATAGGTACATCTATGCTATTGCTGCAACTTATTTGTTTAAAATAAACAAGAAGCACCTTTACAAATTTATGCAATTAAAACTTTTCAAATATAGATATGCTAAAAATAAATCACGTATCTTATATTACATGCCACAATGAAATGTAACTAGCACAAACAAAAATATAAATTGTTATTAACATATGAATAACTAATTAAATTTAAAATATACTTCAGTATAAATTCTGACATGTGCATGCTTATAATTGTGTGTGTCATATATTCAAAAGACTGACTATAAGAATTATTATTCCATATATAAAAAAGACATAGACGGAAATTAGACCTAATATACAATTAACATCGCACTGACCATGCAAAAAACATTATCTGTTAACCTTTGGACAGTAAAGATGGCTGTAAAAAATGGTAAAAAAGTTAAAAGAATTAAAAAATTTACATTCTGAAACTTATAATCTCAATGGCATGAAAAATATTTATTAATTAATATTATTTATAAATTAATTATTGTTTTCTACAGTAACTTGTTATTCTTATAATAATAAATAACTAATAGTAAGATGAGATAAAACTGTTTTATAAAACATTATTTTGATATTTTTCGTTAGCCCGTGTACACATACACATACATACTCAAGTGCATACACACATACATACTCACACGCACACGCACACGCACACGCACACACTACACACACACACACACACACACACACACACACACGCACAAACACACATACTCACATGCATACACACACACATACTTCTACCCATACGTATTTATAATTTAATTATAGGTTGGTATAGTACAATCAATATTTAATTTTGAATGCTGAGTGTCCTAGTAGTAATTATATTAATATTAAACGTCGCTGCAAGAATATTTTCATTTTTTCACTTTGTTAAGTCTTATTTAAAAATACACATGCACATGCCAATAAATTCTACAAACTATAATGTCAAACGAAAATTGTTATATAAATTCTGCAAACAAAAATTAACATACAGTAATAAAAAAAAGTCTTACTTGCCATGTCCTTATCTGTATTTATGGAGTATCTATAACCTACGCTAAAACTCTGGCAAAATTACTGCATTGTCGTGGGACTGCCGCTAACCACCGGACGTACGAAGGCTTCCACTTCGTCGATGGGTTTATAGAGCTAGTTAGAGCATTAATAACTAACGGTGTGAGTCGGAGGATTTATGTATTGAAAGATGAGATATTGTGATAGTGACCCCTTCAAACAAGTAGTACAGAATAGTTTGCAATGGGTTTATAGAGCTAGTTAGAGTATTAGTAACTAACGGTGTGAGTTGGAGGATTTTTGTATTGGGAGATGAGATATTGTGATAGAGACCCCTTCAAACAAGTAGTACAGAATAGTTGCAATGGGTTTATGGCGCTAGTTAGAGAATAATTATCTAACGGTGTGAGTCGGAGGATTTATGTATTGAGAGTTGAGATATTGTGATAGTGACACCTTCAAACAAGCTGTACAGAATAGTTGCAATGGGTTTATGCCGCTAGCTAGAGAATTAATAACTAATGGTGTGAGTCGGAGGATTTATGTATTGAGAGTTGAGATATTGTGATAGTGACCCCTTCAAACAAGTAGTGCAGAATAGTTGTAATGGGTTTATAGAGCTAGTTAGAGCATTAATAACTAACGGTGTGAGTCGGAGGATTTATGTATTGAGAGTTGAGATATTGTGATAATGACACCTTTCAAACAAGCTGTACAGAATAGTTGCAATGGGTTTATAGAACTAGTTAGAGCATTAATAACTAACGGTGTGAGTCGGAGGATTTATGTATTGAGAGATGAGATATTGTGATAGTGACCCCTTCAAACAAGTAGTACAGAATAGTTGCAATGGGTTTATGGCGCTAGTTAGAGCAATAATTATCTAACGGTGTGAGTCGGAGGATTTATGTATTGAGAGTTGAGATATTGTGATAGTGACCCCTTCAAACAAGCTGTAGAGAATAGTTGCAATGGGTTTATGCCGCTAGCTAGAGAATTAATAACTAATGGTGTGAGTCGGAGGATTTATGTATTGAGAGTTGAGATATTGTGATAGTGACCCCTTCAAACAAGTAGTGCAGAATAGTTGCAATGGGTTTATAGAGCTAGTTAGAAGCATTAATAACTAACGGTGTGAGTCGGAGGATTTATGTATTGAGAGTTGAGATATTGTGATAATGACACCTTCAAACAAGCTGTACAGAATAATTGCAATGGGTTTATAGCCGCTAGCTAGAGAATTAATAACTAACGATGTGAGTCAGAGGATTTATGTATTGCGAGTTGAGATATTGTGATAGTGACACCTTCAAACAAGCTAGTACAGAATAGTTGCAATGCGTTTATGCCGCTAGCTAGAGAATTAATAACTAAACGGTGTGAGTCGGAGAACTTATGTATTGCGAGTTGAGATATTGTGATAGTGACACCTTCAAACAAGCTGTACAGAATAGTTGCAATGGGTTTATAGAGCTAGTTAGAGCATTAATAACTAACGGTGTGAGTTGGAGGATTTATGTATTGAGAGATGAGATATTGTGATAGTGACCCCTTCAAACAAGTAGTACAGAATAGTTGCAATGGTTTTATGGCGCTAGTTAGAGAATTAATAAACTAACGGTGTGAGTTGGAGGATTTTATGTATTGAGAGTTGAGATATTGTGATAGTGACTCCTTCAAACAAGTAGTACAGAATAGTTGCAATGGGTTTATGGCGCTAGTTAGAGAATTAATAACTAACGGTGTAAGTTGGAGGATTTATGTATTGAGAGTTGAGATATTGTGATAGTGACTCCTTCAAACAAGTAGTACAGAATAGTTGCAATGGGTTTATGGCGCTAGTTAGAGCATTAATAACTAACGGTGTGAGTCGGAGGATTTATGTATTGAGAGATGAGATATTGTGATAGTGACCCCTTCAAACAAGTAGTACAGAATAGTTGCAATGGGTTTATGGCGCTAGTTAGAGCATTAATAACTAACGGTGTGAGTCGGAGGATTTATGTATTGAGAGTTGAGATATTGTGATAGTGACCCCTTCAAAACAAGTAGTACAGAATAGTTGCAATGGGTTTATAGAGCTAGTTAGAGCATTAATAACTAACGGTGTGAGTTGGAGGATTTATGTATTGAGAGTTGAGATATTGTGATAGTGACCCCTTCAAACAAGTAGTACAGAATAGTTGCAATGGGTTTATAGAGCTAGTTAGAGCATTAATAACTAACGGTGTGAGTTGGAGGATTTATGTATTGAGAGATGAGATATTGTGATAGTGACCCCTTCAAACAAGTAGTACAGAATAGTTGCAATGGGTTTATGGCGCTAGTTAGAGAATTAATAACTAACGGTGTGAGTTGGAGGATTTATGTATTGAGAGATGAGATATTGTGATAGTGACCCCTTCAAACAAGTAGTACAGAATAGTTGCAATGGGTTTATATGGCGCTAGTTAGAGAATTAATAACTAACGGTGTGAGTTGGAGGATTTATGTATTGAGAGTTGAGATATTGTGATAGTGACCCCTTCAAACAAGTAGTACAGAATAGTTGCAATGGGTTTATAGGCGCTAGTTAGAGCAATTAATAACTAACGGTGTGAGTTGGAGGATTTATGTATTGAGAGATGAGATATTGTGATAGTGACCCCTTCAAACAAGTAGTACAGAATAGTTGCAATGGGTTTATGGCGCTAGTTAGAGCATTAATAACTAACGGTGTGAGTCGGAGGATTTATGTATTGAGAGATGAGATATTGTGATAGTGACCCCTTTCAAACAAGTAGTACAGAATAGTTGCAATGGGTTTATAGAGCTAGTTAGAGCATTAATAACTAACGGTGTGAGTCGGAGGATTTATGTATTGAGAGTTGAGATATTGTGATAGTGACCCCTTCAAACAAGTAGTACAGAATAGTTGCAATGGGTTTTATGGCGCTAGTTAGAGAATTAATAACTAACGGTGTGAGTCGGAGGATTTATGTATTGAGAGATGAGATATTGTGATAGTGACCCCTTCAAACAAGTAGTACAGAATAGTTGCAATGGGTTTATGGAGCTAGTTAGAGCATTAATAACTAACGGTGTGAGTTGGAGGATTTATGTATTGAGAGCTGAGATATTGTGATAGTGACCCCTTCAAACAAGTAGTACAGAATAGTTGCAATGGGTTTATGGCGCTAGTTAGAGAATTAATAACTAACGGTGTGAGTCGGAGGATTTATGTATTGAGAGTTGAGATATTGTGATAGTGACCCCTTCAAACAAGTAGTACAGAATAGTTGCAATGGGTTTATAGGCGCTAGTTAGAGAATTAATAACTAACGGTGTGAGTCGGAGGATTTATGTATTGAGAGTTGAGATATTGTGATAGTGACCCCTTCAAACAAGTAGTACAGAATAGTTGCAATGGGTTTTATGGCGCTAGTTAGAGAATTAATAACTAACGGTGTGAGTCGGAGGATTTATGTATTGAGAGTTGAGATATTGTGATAGTGACCCCTTCAAACAAGTAGTACAGAATAGTTGCAATGGGTTTATGGCGCTAGTTAGAGAATTAATAACTAACGGTGTGAGTCGGAGGATTTATGTATTGAGAGTTGAGATATTGTGATAGTGACCCCTTCAAACAAGTAGTACAGAATAGTTGCAATGGGTTTATGGCGCTAGTTAGAGAATTAATAACTAACGGTGTGAGTCGGAGGATTTATGTATTGAGAGATGAGATATTGTGGATAGTGACCCCTTCAAACAAGTAGTACAGAATAGTTGCAATGGGTTTATAGAGCTAGTTAGAGCATTAATAACTAACGGTGTGAGTTGGAGGATTTATGTATTGAGAGATGAGATATTGTGATAGTGACCCCTTCAAACAAGTAGTACAGAATAGTTGCAATGGGTTTATAGCGCTAGTTAGAGCATTAATAACTAACGGTGTGAGTCGGAGGATTTATGTATTGAGAGTTGAGATATTGTGATAGTGACCCCTTCAAACAAGTAGTACAGAATAGTTGCAATGGGTTTATGGCGCTAGTTAGAGAATTAATAACTAACGGTGTGAGTCGGAGGATTTATGTATTGAGAGTTGAGATATTGTGATAGTGACCCCTTCAAACAAGTAGTACAGAATAGTTGCAATGGGTTTATAGAGCTAGTTAGAGCATTAATAACTAACGGTGTGAGTCGGAGGATTTATGTATTGAGAGTTGAGATATTGTGATAGTGACCCCTTCAAACAAGTAGTACAGAATAGTTGCAATGGGTTTATGGCGCTAGTTAGAGAATTAATAACTAACGGTGTGAGTCGGAGGATTTATGTATTGAGAGTTGAGATATTGTGATAGTGACCCTTCAAACAAGTAGTACAGAATAGTTGCAATGGGTTTATAGAGCTAGTTAGAGCATTAATAACTAACGGTGTGTGAGTCGGAGGATTTATGTATTGAGAGTTGAGATATTGTGATAGTGACCCCTTCAAACAAGTAGTACAGAATAGTTGCAATGGGTTTATGGCGCTAGTTAGAGAATTAATAACTAACGGTGTGAGTCGGAGGATTTATGTATTGAGAGTTGAGAGATATTGTGATAGTGACCCCTTCAAACAAGTAGTACAGAATAGTTTGCAATGGGTTTATGGCGCTAGTTAGAGCATTAATAACTAACGGTGTGAGTTGGAGGATTTATGTATTGAGAGATGAGATATTGTGATAGTGACCCCTTCAAACAAGTAGTACAGAATAGTTGCAATGGGTTTATAGAGCTAGTTAGAGCATTAATAACTAACGGTGTGAGTTGGAGGATTTATGTATTGAGAGTGATCCCCCCACCCCCCCCCCCCCCCACCCCCCCCCCCCCCCACCCCCCCCCCCCCCCACCCCCCCCCCCCCCCACCCCCCCCCCCCCCCACCCCCCCCCCCCAATTTAATATAAAATTTTGCACTCACATCACAGTGTTACATTCAAACATACAAATTTTGTACTCCTTCATTTCAGAACATTCTAAAATCTCACCGACATTGTATAATGCCATTGATGCTAAAAAGCGTTTAAGATAGGTTTTTAATGCCATAGACATTGGTGCATTTTTAATGGAAGCTAGCAATCTGTTGATAAAATTGGGACACCTGCTTATGAAAGCAAATGTTCGTAAACTACTGTTCTGTCTTCCACATCATTAGTTGTCTCTGCCTCTAGTCTCATATCCATACACGTCACGGCTTCTCATCAGGCTACATTTGGACATACAGAATAAAACTGTTTCCAGGATGTACAGACAGGGCAGTGTAAACAGTTGCAAGCTTTTGAAGGCTGGTCGGCACGACTCTAAAATTCATGTTGGCAATCATTCAAATCGCTTTCTTTTGAAGCTTGAATGCTTTCAAAAATTGATTGTTTGCACAAGCACCCCACAACACCAATTTGTAGGCAAGATGTGGGTAAATCAGACCATAATATGCCATTATCAGAACTGATTCTGGCAGTATTTGGCTAAAGACTTCAAATGCCTGAGGCTAATTTGGTGCAAACGGAGTTGATGTGAACATTCCGTCATATACAATAGTCAACTGAATATTGCACATTTTTCTTCCAATGCTACTGTACCTACGCAACATTGTGAACACACACTTGAGAAACTCGCACATTCATTCATACAGAAAACCAGATCCAGCATAAATGCCAAATTTTAATTTTGAGTGTTTCAAATTTCCCAACGGCTCGTTATGAACTTATCAACAGGAAGTAAAAGGGCCGTTTATGACTCGAAATGATGCTACAAACATACTTATAAAAAGTGATTTTTAATTGTTTTAATACCGTCAGGAAGCTCATTGATTAGTGATTAACCTGATACAAAGAAATAAAGGGCAAATATAATTGTTTCAGATTGGTAACGCTTATACCTGGGGTGCTCATTACCACCCAACAATTCTCTGATCTCTGCTTTACGCCTCGGTGCCATCGCGGAATTTTTTTCGTTAATCTACCTGCTTTCCGATTTTCCCTTGACTGCTCCGATTGCTGCTTTGGCCAGTGCGTGCTGCCTCCCTTGCTCCTCCTTACCTACCACTCTAGTTCCCCACCTCATTTTCACGCGGCTCGATTCCCTCACACGCACCAGACCACGCTCCCTGCTCTCCCACGCTTACCACTTCGCAGAGTCCATTTTTGTCTAAAGAAATCTTAAGTTTATGTCCCAATTCTAGTTTACTTATTCAATGCCTATTTCTCACTTTTTCAATGTCACCTTTGGTATGGCACTATTCTTTGGGGCAACTCTGCTGGTGCAAAGGAAGTTTTCGTAAATGTAAAAAAAACCTATCCGCTGTCTTATGAACATTAATGAGAGAGAATTTTGCAGACCTTTCTTTATAGAATTAGGCATACTAACACTGCCTAGTATCTACATATTTAACAGAGCCTAGTGTTATATAAACAGAAAATCCCTGAACTTGTTTAGTTTTAAGAAAAATTCTGTATCACTCTCCATAATACCCAGATCTGCAAAATCTGATTGATGTGAGATACACTCAGGTTAAGCAAGTCCCAACATAGCTTTGTTCTCCATTTGGTACACATCTTTCAATAAGTTACTCCTCATAAAATAATGCCAAAGACAGCTGTAACACTAAGAACTTTAAGAATGTTTTTGGATTAAGTGGCTGAAATATGAAAGTGTTTTATTCAGTTGAAGAGGTGTACCTAAATGATTTTAATGTTATTGAATTTTAAACTAATTTTTTAAAGAAATTTTTTAATCTAGTTATAAGGAGAATTTTAAATCTATGGTTGTAAAGAAATTTTTAATTTAGGTTATAAGTAAACTAGTTATAATAAATATACTGACAAATGTTGGTAGCCTAATTCAATCGGTCCAATCCTGTGACATTTGTTTAATGCTTAATGTGGTGTACAGGCAATAAGCATTCTTGACTGTTGATTCTAGAGGCATGAGGGATTTATTTCTCCTCTCCCACGTTCTTTACGTATCTTTCAAATACAGAATAAACCACATCTGATAAACTTTTGAGCAGCAAGTAAGTCCAATATTTTCCAGGGGATGCCATCTTGGATTTGGCCACGGCGAAACTAAACATTCTTTCTTAAATGTAAATGTGGTGCTGTTGCTGTATGGTAATCATCTTAGACCATTCTGTTAATACTGAACAAGTTATTTCAAACCAATTTTAGATTACTTAGTTTTGTTCTTATGATAAAAGATTTTAAATAAGTTGCTATGTATTATGTCTGTTAGATTATTGTTTTAATAAAAATGTTATTTTCCTTTCCTAAATTAAATCCATGTAAGTAGAAATACTTTTACTTTTTATTTGCAATCCTGATTTTTACAATAATTGCCTCCACGCCACTGAACTTGGTACAGAGGTTGTCAATTGGAATGTTCTCTTAAATAAAATGAGAACAATTTAGTTTACAGTCACAAAATGGTACATGATTATTGTCTTACCAGGGTCTGAAAGAATTGGAGAAGTGATATTTGGCCATATACAGAATATCTTTTCTGAAAAAATTTTTACAGAGTAGGTGAAGTTGGAACTGTCAAGTTCGGATGCTCTTCAAATTGAAAATTCAATTATTTCTTAAAGATATGAAAATCTAAATCACCTATTCTAAAACTTTGAATAATACGCATACACGAATCAGTTTTGTACTCAAGCCGAACGTACAACCTCAAACTTCTTTGTTAGTCCTCAATGTCCTGACCATTACTGAAACAAAGTTGCATTTAATAAATTTCTGTAACTTTCAAACTTTTCCAAATCACCATTAATAGCAACAAATAGATAGTGATTGTCTTTTTTTAGGCATTATCGCTATGTAGTGCCCAAATTAAAATTTAATTAATAATAAATAATTATGGCGAGGAAAAACATATATGAAAATAATATTTGAAATATAAGTAAATTTGTCAAAATAAAAAAAAATGTAATTTCTCAAGAAGAGGTTTGTGAAGCTAGTAAATCATACAGTTGGGACAGCGGCACCTTATCTGGAAATCGGAACTTTGAGAAAACTGGTTACAATAAGGGTTGAACAGCTCATTTCTCCAGCCTTGGTGACTCGCGGATGGTTGGAGGCCAATCAAGGGCATCGGTGATGATGTAGTGTTGGTGTTTAGGGCAAGGGGCTGGTATAAAAGCTTCGAGAATCTCGTGTGTCTTTTGTTTTGAGAGTTCACACCGGATTAAATTTTTGGTGCCCCGTTCAATTCTTTTATCATACCCATACTGTAAGGGATTTTGCGGAAATATTGTAAATTTTTTCCAGTACAACAGGGATTTAAGAAGATTTAAGAAGAACACTAAAATAATTAACACACGCAACATTGCAAGATAGTAACAAGTTTTTTGACAAAGATTTTGTTTCAAGGTTTTCAGTTTCAATATCAGTTAAAGGTTACTTTTGGCAATTAAAATTTTAATATTCAACAGTCCAGAAATAAAATTTAGTACATCCAGATTTCCTAAGTTTGTTGTAGTAAAAGAAATTTTTTGGAAAAAAAAGGGAAAAAAAAAATTTTTAGTTTTAGTTACAGTTTTCCACTTTGAATATTCTGTGCCAAACAGTAACAGGAAGTGAGACATGTGGTACGAAAGAAATTTTTCATCAGCAGTTTAATTTTCGGTTTTATTAATTTAGATTCTCTTATAACAGAGAAAAAGTACATTTTATATTGAATTAAATTAAAAAACATTTTTTATTTGAATTTTAATAAGAAAGTTTTAATTTTTAGTTGGATTTTAATTTTGAGTCAAAGAAGTTAACTTTAATTTATTTTATTCAAAAACAAAAAAAAAAAAAACCATTATTACTGGAGATTATAACTTTTACAAGGACAATTGGTCCTGTGAATGAATTTTGTGACTAAATCTAAATTTTTCCCAATAAATAGATATCAGATTATTTTATTTGAATGCCCAATTATAATGTTGAAGGTTTTTAAAGTAATAATTATCTAAATAAACAATGTTTTAAGTAATTTCAGGAAGTATTTCCTCCCTGTCTAACTATAATACCTTATAACATTTAAAAACTGGAAATAGAGGTGCCAGATAAACTAGTCAATCAAAAAAATTGTGTGAAAGAGATTTTGTGGATTTTAACAAGATCTCTCTACAATACAATGATACTTTTTGAGAATTTTCAATGGCTTTTTTAATTTTAATAACTAGTTACTGTTTGAAAATAAAGGCTGAATTATGCTGTCCATGGGTGTATACGCTAATGTGGACTGTTCAAACTATCGCATTTCTTACACTTACCTCTAGCAACTATGCGTAGCTCCCATAGTTTGTTACATAAAACTTTGTTTCAGGAGGGAAGGGGAAGGTCCAGTAGTGAAAGAAAATTACTGGGTTTTTTTATTCGTTGTATTTGCGCGCGCTTATTCGCGCGTTACCTAAGACAGGCACTTAGATTTCAGTTTTTTAATGTTGATTTGCGCACCCCCTTTAGCTAAATTCTTGAAGTATGCTGATTGCATTTCAAATAAAAATATACTGTGACACAAGACTTCAAAACATTAAACATAACTTATGTTCATTATCACGACAGTTGGTGCTGACGTATCGGGTCAGTCTAACTGGTACTGATCCAAACCCTAACTAACCGAATACATTTATTTTTAGCTATAAAAGCCCTGACAAAAAGTGAAAATATTTAATTTTAACTATTGATTATATTAACACAGTTCTCTGTTTGAACATTACTTTTAATATTACAGTTTTGTAATGTGACTTAAAGCGGTAAAAACAATTATTATTATCACCAATGTAAACACAATAAAGTTCAAAATTACCACCTGACAAGCAAGAGATATTATAAATCTTAATTTATTTAAAGTATACTTTATATTTCCAATAAACTATAATAATTGTTTGATTACAGCATATACACAAACATATTCATTAGAACTATTTTCAGTAAGAGATATTATAAATCTTCATTTTGTTTAGATTATGTTTTGGTCTCTCTTACCAGTAACATAATAACTGTTTACAATAACAGCATAACAAAAGCATTTTCAACATTATCTGATAATATGAGATATTATAATTCATTTATTCAAAGATGCTCTGTTTATCTTTAACAGTTGCTCAATAACTAATTAAATATGCACTTATATTTACAAAAATCAAAATAATAACATTGGTACTGCAATATCTGATAATTAAATCATGTAATTACACCAGATAAACACACAATAAATCTTTTAAAAGTGTAAAAAAACTTAAAATTAAAGATTCAATAAGCAGTACATTAACAGTATATACAAGCTTATTAAAAGAGAAATAACAAATTAATTATAATCAATAGATACCAATAATATAACAGTTCATAATTGCTTAATAGGAGATCCCGATTGATAACATAACAAATATGGCATAAATTACTTGTTACAATTAAATGTCAATAAGATTGCAAAAACACTAGATTATGCCAAAACATTATGAAATGGGTCTAGTCGAGTCATACATGACAGAGCACATCTTCCCTTGAGATCAGAATCGAACTGCTCATCGAGATCTCCGGTATCGGGTTTCTGGCGAGGCCGGAGATGTTAGGCATGTATCTCGACTCACGAGACTCCGTCTGCCTCTCGTTGAACAACATGTACGCCCGAGCTCGTATCCAGATCTGTCACTTCCTGCAACAATCAGATCGGGATAATCGATTTGAATAAAACTATCGAGCGAGTCGATATACTGCTAATCTTGACTTCCCATCTAGTTAGGTGGGGAACATTCCTAAACCCTTTACTTTCACAATTTAAAGTTCACACGCATTCCCACTATGACACAGAACGTAATCTCGTAATAACAATGTTATATAAAATAATAAATAATGTAAAAAATATGCAGACTCCGGAAGAACAGAACTGAATGTAACCAACCGGAACGAATTTTTCCCAGGAGGGTTCACTTCTGGCTGGTTTATACCTTCCAGAAAACCCACAGTGAGTACAGCAAAAACCAATGTTTCACTTACCATCTGGGCAACCTATGGATGTCCAGGAACGGCACATCACTAACCTCAAATGTCGAGATTTCTGGTGGTGCAAGGGTAATTTGATAATGGTCTAGACTACTGCAGGAGATGACTGTTGGAGTTGGTGGGATTTGTTCCCTAAGATTCAACAGTTCTTGCCAACCTACACATAAGGGTGTGCCACCACCCCCCCCCCTTTTGGCCCTGCATTGACTGGAGAAGGCTGGTTCAGTACTGGTTTCTCCTTCTTTCACATGACTTGAGATTAGTGCCCTTAACTTTTCCTCATGAATGTCGACAGGAGGGCGGGTCCTACTCCCAACCTTACCCATCCAAGATATCGTTACTCAGGAAGCAGCGGCTAAGGTCCTTATAGGACTCGGGTGCAATTTTCTAAGATTCTTGTCCTAAAAAGTGAACAAAAAAAAATTGGAACAAAACTAGATAACGTTTTTGATTTGCCCGCCCCTCATACTGAGTATCAGCTGACGACAATGTGGCAACATCCAACCGCAAGGTGAGGGGGGAAGTGGGGTGTGGTAACTGCCCATGACGGCCAGGCTTGCAATAGGTGTGTTCTCGTTTCTAATAAAATAGAGTACTGTTACTGACATCTGCCATAGTTAGGAATTAGAAAAACTAAATATTTCAGTGGTCGCACTAAAAAAATCATGCATAAGAATTTGCACTTAATATGCCAAAATCACATTCTTGACGCAAATTCCATTCAGAAAGGTATTTTTGGTCCAAACGATAAATAATATTGGCTCTATACACAAAATTAGTAAAACAAATGTTAAATCCCAACCACAGGCGAAATTTGGGACAATTTTACCAATAACGTTAAAACACGAATCCGATAAGAAAAAAATAATTAAATCACAACATTATGAAACCCCAAACAGAAAACTTGGAAAGTTAGAAGTGATGTTATGAGTTTATAAACAATGCTAACACTGCAGTTTTTTTACGTCTATTACAAACTGTGGTTTGTAAACTGAGACAACAACATGCTGAATATGTAACACAACTCACCTTGCAACTGCTGTCGTTGTAACAATATGCTGAATATGTAACACAGCTCACCTTGCAACTGCTGTAGTTGTAACAACATGCTGAATATGTAACACAACTCACCTTGCAACTGCTGTCGTTGTAACAACATGCTGAATATGTAACACAACTCACCTTGCAACTGCTGTCGTTGTAACAACATGCTGAATATGTAACACAGCTCACCTTGCAACTGCTGTCGTTGTAACAACATGCTGAATATGTAACACAACTCACCTTGCAACTGCTGTCGTTGTAACAACATGCTGAATATGTAACACAACTCACCTTGCAACTGCTGTCGTTGTAACAACATGCTGAATATGTAACACAACTCACCTTGCAACTGCTGTCGTTGTAACAACATGCTGAATATGTAACACAACTCACCTTGCAACTGCTGTCGTTGTAACAACATGCTGAATATGTAACACAACTCACCTTGCAACTGCTGTCGTTGTAACAACATGCTGAATATGTAACACAACTCACCTTGCAACTGCTGTCGTTGTAACAACATGCTGAATATGTAACACAACTCACCTTGCAACTGCTGTCGTTTGAAACAACATGCTGAATATGTAACACAACTCACCTTGCAACTGCTGTCGTTGTAACAACATGCTGAATATGTAACACAACTCACCTTGCAACTGCTGTCGTTGAAACAACATGCTGAATCCCCCCCACCCCCCCCCCCCCCCACCCCCCCCCCCCCCCACCCCCCCCCCCCCCCACCCCCCCCCCCCCCCACCCCCCCCCCCCCCCACCCCCCCCCCCATCGAATCATCTGTGGGCTGGGATGTCGTGACAGCTGTCGAGATGTTTTCCCTGTCGAGGCTCTGTTGACTATTTTCATATATTCAGTCTGTTTGTTCACGTTTAATAATCTTTCAAATTTTCCAACTCTAGACCCAGATTCTAAACTAAGCATAAGCGTAATCTTGTAACACCGGCGTTTCGAACTAGCACACTTTAAAAAAATCAATTCAATACCTTGGACCCAAATTGTTTCAACCGCCTTCCAGACACAATAAAAGATTGTGAAAGTGGAACGTCGTTAAAAAAAATCTCGTGAGATCTTTATTGATACCTTAAAACTCTTATGATGCGTTATTTTAATAAATTCTAGTCTGATGAAACAGAATTCATAGGCGTCACTATTGAGTAACACACTATCTGTTGTTAGTTCTACCGTTCATTAACAGAGTTCGCGGCCTATGACGACGAGCCCATCGTAGAGCGCTACTGGTAGTGAAAAACTGAACTAGCACTGCTAGCTGGAAACAGTATACCACGCCTGCTATCGGATATTTTATAGAAATACCGGACTCACAATAAACGTTTAACTTATCATAATCACAAATTTGTTTTCGTTGTTATACACTTCAGTTCCAATCGAAAAGTTATAACTTTTATTATTTCGTGTTCATATATAATTGAATTATATATAAGCCACCTAGTTTCTAAAACAAGTGGCAGAATTAGTATAACAACAAAATAATTACAGTATAATATGTGTTATTACATAGATGATTATATACTGTAATTTAATTTTACAATAAAAAGCCGTTACTGTCTTATAACTGTGTTTATAAACCATTGTTATCTGTAAAGTGAAGAAAAATATCGATATTCAGACGATTTATTTCATCTCTGAATATGATTACTTAATAATTTGATTAACATTTTTATTTTATAATAAAATAAAAGTAGTACCGGTAGTATTATTTCATTTTAACCGAGTAAACAATTTCAGCTTTCAAACAGATTAGTATATCACTTTACAAACTGCTTAATTATAAAGTTTAAATGCGAATCTATTGGCAAGGTAAATTTATGAAGTACCCGGGGCTTATACTAGGTGAGGATTTTGGTTCAGGAAAAATCATTTGATTGGTTGCACTTAATAATAAAATAAAATGGGCAGTCAGATCCTTTTGTTAAAAAATCATTTGCTACTCTAATTTGTTAAAAAACATTATATTAAGCCATAATTCACTCTAGACTTTCAATGCTGTATACGGTGTTGAGGTGGAACTTTTAACTTTTACATAGTCAAGTTAAGAATTTCACAAAAAGCAATTTATTACACTAATGCTTATCCATCACAGAGGTGAATATGCTCATTTGCTATATTTTGTAATTTAAAAATATAGCCTGCCCAAATTTATTCACCTACAATATATTACAGTTTTTTTATACATATATATATATATATATAAATATAATTATATATATATATATATATATTATAATATATAGATATATAATTATATATATAAATAAATAAATAAATAAATATATATATATATATATATATATATAGCAAAAGTGGTACCAGTGGTCTTTTCTATAAAACAAGAAGTAATAATTAAGGAGTATACAGACTACCAAAAATTTTGTGTGCGTAAAATTGTTTCTAAACAATCATCTCCCTTTCTTATATTCGTGACGTAAATAATTAGTTATGAGGCTCTAATTGTAATTTGCAATGCGGTGTAATAAAAAAAAGTTAAACAAATTAATTAAGGACAAGCTATCCTGATCAAAAAGGCAAAAAGGGAATCTCAGGACCGACATGAACTGCTCACTTGACTAGAAGATGAGAACGGAAAAGGAAAGAACAACGACTTGAGAGGCGAGAGCGTTACCACTGAGCCACTTTGATTCCCCACCAGACATTGTTACTTTGCAGCTCATAGCGTGCCAAAGGCGTAGGTTCGGTTCCTTGCCGGGACAAAATCTTTTTGCTTCAAGTTGGCCCTCATTTTATTGGCTAGAAAATTATTAAAATTTCTGTTGTTGTTTATTTCTGTGTTTAGAAATATAAACAAGTTACAAATAATAACTTCACGTTTTTATGGGGGTAAGAACGAAAGAAATATTGGTTTTTGGCGCTTTTCAACCAAACTGCAAAATTGAAACTCATAACTTATGTAGTTTGTTTACAAGTGTACTGTTTTTATTGTGTAATTTTAGATTAACCAATGTATTTCTATCTTAGCTTTCTCAACAGTTGATTAAGATATTCGACTTTGCCCTCGTTATGGAGCTCTTATATCAATCTTGGGCGAGTAATGTTCCAAACCACTACTACAAACGTTTGACATTTAACACAGAATTTATCAAGCAGCTTTTGTTAACGTGCCAACAACCGCCATACTGGCAAGTCGTTTATCAATTATTTGCTGTATATGTCTAAACGTAGAAATAAAAAGCTTAGACAAGTTTTCATGTAACTCGTGTTATTGTAGCTTTACTATTTATTTTGTAGTCACCTTTCAAATTTTGGTATCTATGCTTTTTGATCCGAGAAGAGGATCCAAGGCCAGCCCAGAACAGAACATATCTTACCTAAAACCATTGTCAATTTAGAATTAATTAACTATTAATTATAGTGGTTCCTAAAGTATGCACAGCATATCATAAAACATGGCTATTTCGCTGAAAACACACGAAACATTATTATTTGAACTATCAAGATTATTATGCATACTTTTAAAATGTTAGTAGAATATGTACTAATTAGTTTAAAATAATATTTTTATTGGACTATTTAAATTTAAATCTCTAAAGGAACGTGTACTATTTGTGCCGATGGTCACAATTTTAATTAGAGCAGTTTCATGGTCAACCCGACCGATACTACAGAAAGCGCACTGAGATGTCAGTTTCTATTGATATAACAATAGGCCGGCGAAAACCCCTCGTTAAAATTAAATAGTTTATAACTATAACTATTCTAAAATGCAGAGTAAACTTCATACTGAAGGTTAACAATGTATGTTTAGTAATATAGATCCTTTAACTTCCTGGCGTTTTAATAAGTTCAAATACGTCATCAATTTTGAAGTATAAATAATAATATATCTTGTGTTGTTATTTTTGAAACGGAATGTTTTTCAAAAATAAACACGTCGACGATTTTTAAGTATAAATAATAATAAAACTCGTGTTGTTATTTTTGAAATGTTATAAGACATCACGATTTAGGCGCATTATTACGAGTTTAAACAGTGCGAATTTATTATGACATTTTAATAGTATATATATATATGAGGAGGTAACATTCAAAAGCTCACATGTCCAAAATTGAAAAAATCGAGCTGAGCACTGATTATAAACTGTTAGTGAATGTCTTTATGACTACACATCTTTTCCAGTCAAAAGCTCACACAATCTATTTTAAATCAATATATAAATATCACTTTCCAAGCAAAACCTCACTTATTTTATTGACAGTTCCAAGCAAAACCTCACATGTACCAAGAGCCAATAGGAGCACGCCTTGCAGGTCACGTGACCTGTCAAAGACGTGTCAGCTGTTTTTTATAGCTGTCCATCAGTTTGAGGTTATGCACTGTAGATTTTGCATTTACAATAGTAGTCATAGTGTTTTCATGTGAAAATATGGAAAATATTACCTGTGAAAGTGGTGTATTAGTTAAAAATACGTCTCAAGGAAGTAGGAAGAAGTTTAAGAAACCTACAAAGCGTGAAATTGCTAAGAATTTAAGACATTCTGCTCCATCTGGTTGCAATGTTTTTACCCCGTGTAAACATAATACTAAGGTATTTCAGTGCTGTAAAGTGCGCCCTCAGGATGCATTGAACTATCGAAAAAAACCTGTACTGTTCTTCTAACAAACAACTACAAGATCAAAAAGTAAGTAGACTTATTTCACATTCTGGAGTAAAGCGTCAGAGATCCCGCACAACTAATTGCCTAGGCCTAGGCCTACCTAAAAAAAGTAAATCTCACAGCTTTTCGGCTCATTACGTGTTTCCTGTGGCTAATGGAAGTAATATCACAGTCTGCAAATCATTTTTTCTGCACTTAACTAAATTCAAATCAGACAGGGTTAGGCAAATTTTGAAGAAACTTCGTCTTGGCAAGGACTTTGTAGAAAACCGAGGTGGGGATCGAGTAAGTGGTAAGAGTATTCTAAAGAAAAATTCTGTTAGAGAATTTATAGGTAATTTAAAAGGTTCAGAGAGCCATTACAGCAGGAAAAAAACCAAAAGAGTCTACCTCAGTAGTGACCTGTCAATTAAAAAGTTGTGGACTATTTATGATAGCTCTACAATTTCCAATGATCTTAAAGTCACAAAATCTATGTTTAGACGTATATTCTGCAATGAGTTCAATATCGGATTCAAATCCCCAGCATCGGACATCTGCAGTTTTTGTGCAATGATGGATAATAAAATAAAAAGCGCAACACCTCATGAGAAGCAAGGACTTTTTGTCCAAAAGACTATTCACAAAAAACGCGCTAAAGCATTTTATGAACTCTTGAAAGAAGTTAAAGGCAATGAAGTAACATTATGTTTTGACATGCAACAAGTTCAGAGTCTTCCACGAACACCTGTACAACAAGCATTCTATGCAAGGCAGCTGAGCCTATACAATGTTTGTATTACGGATGTGAATACAAAGAAGCCTGAATTTTTTATGTGGTCTGAAGAGCAGGCGGGACGTGGATCTACAGAAGTTGGGTCTGCTCTGATAAATTTTTTGAGCTCCTACAAATTCGATGAATCTATCACCCATCTTAGACTTTTCTGTGATGGGTGCACGGGCCAAAATAAGAATAACCATATTTTGCATTGTTTGATGTACTTTTTGGCTAAAACGGAAGGGAACTTGGAGACAATTTCAATTACTTTTCCTGTCCGTGGACATTCTTTTTTACCCGCAGACAGAGTGTTTGGCAGAGTAGAAAGAATATTGAAGAAAAAACCAACAATAATAAATAAAGAGGAATATTTGGAAGAGTATAGGAAAGTGGGTCCTGTCAAAGTTCTAGTCACTGACTGGAATCTAAAGGATTTGAAGAGTTTGGGGGGGAAAGAAGGTTTTCTCAAACCATTAGCTATGATCAGTGAAAAAAGAGAATATTTATGACAAAGAAAGTATCCTCTAAAGGCACCATCTCAGTGAGGGTAAAAGCCAACGAATATTTTAGGTTCGAGGATGAAAACCTTAAACAGTTAACCCTACTAAAAAAGGGAATGAATTGGGCAACTATTTTAAAGGCTCCGCTTCGAGAAGTGCCTTTGATTCACCCTATTACCAATGCAAAGAAAA
Organism: Homalodisca vitripennis; assembly: GCF_021130785.1. Taxonomy (NCBI): domain Eukaryota; kingdom Metazoa; phylum Arthropoda; class Insecta; order Hemiptera; family Cicadellidae; genus Homalodisca; species Homalodisca vitripennis. The sequence continues at coordinate 147,614,040 of NC_060215.1, forward strand.
AGGATGTTGATGGCCTATTGAAAATCCTGTTTGGTGAACATTGGGGTAGGGATGAAAGCCTCTCCTGGTACAATGATATAATACACGGAGAAAATACACCAACCATTGAGGAAGAGATCGAGGTGCCCCAGTGTGACTGCCTAGAAGACGATTGTGCGCTTCACATTTAGTGTAAAGACTTATTAAAACACAATGAGAGATTTTCATTTCACTTTATACATGATTTTTTAATTCCTAGAATATAAATTCAACTCTTTAATATTCTTTAAGTAATTTATCTTTTTGGTATTTTAACTTTGTGGTGTTAAATAATATAATATTGTAATCTGTATATAATGTTCTTATTAACCTTTACCTAGACATAAATTTGTGCTTACTTAAGTTTAATTTATCATTCAATTACTGCAAATGAATCCAGTCAAAACAACACAAAATGAACCTCAGTTCTGAACAAAAGCTCACATGTCCCAAAGATTCAAACAAAACCTCACATGTCCAAAATTTAAACCTAAATATTTAGTGAACCTAGCACATTTTAGGCTCGAAAGCTTTAGAAAATGTGTTTTGGGGACAAGGAAAAGGTGTAGGGCAGCTTATTTTTTGTTTCAATTAACAAGGTTGCTGGAGAAGAGTTTTTCTCTTTTCGTGTAAATTTTGATTTGATGGACATGTGAGGTTTTGAATGTTACCTCCTCATATATACAATGAATACAAACCTTATAAGAAGCGCAAAGCTTATGGAGAATAGTCTGCCAAGTTGGTTTCCCGCCAAAACGAGCTTAGCGCGTCCGCCGCTAGGAGCGCTTGTTTCCCCCTCATTCCCTCTCGCTCTAGCTTGTTCTCTCTCTCTGTCTAACTGGCCGCGCGCTGTCTTCTCATTCGCTCCCGCTCTGTCTTCTGTCTCACTCTAGCTCGCCACGCCACGAGCGCCCTTCACGCTGCCTAGCGGTGGACGCGCTAAGCTTGCCAAATTCAAATAAAAATTGGCAGACTTTATATATATATATATAATGCTAGTAATTACCGAGTTAAAAATATAAAAATTAATCGTTGTGGTAGATTTAATACTTATGGTTGTTATAACAGAATCTACTTGGGCCTATGCGTAAAACAAAAAGGAGGCAAATTGACTGTCTCTGAAAAGCGGTCAGTACAACAATTTGTATGTAATTTGGGAAGGGACTCTGACCACCGGTGCACATTGACTACTCCCAAGGCGGCTTGCCATGAAGGTTCAAAGTAATATCCTCATCCTCTTACATGAGCACTGCATCGTTATAAACTGATAGAGCACTTCAGCAGTGGGATATAACCTACTATAACGTGTGCGTTGGCTCTCCAAGACGATCCGGCAATATGAAATTATAGATTCAAGTTTTGTATATATAAATATAGTACATGAATTTTTCATATAAAACCATACAAAAACTAAACAACGCGAGAGGGTATATGTAAAATATGCACTTATTAATACATTAGGTTAATTTATAAAAGAGCCACAAACTCTGGTTTAATATAATTAAGGAGTACTTTTTTTAATACGCTGATCCCTGTATTGCCAAATCCAGGGAACTTATGAGGGAAATTGTACATTTTGCTTACGTTCTTTTAAGCAAAATTTCTGTTTAGTCAAATTGGATCATAAACATATATGGTTTTGTTGTGAATATATTATAATTTTTTATTTATACATTCACGACATAAGTTGATAAAATTGCTATGAGGTTCACAAATATGTAGAGCCATAAGTTAATATAAATTTAACAATAAAATTGTGAAACGTTTAAGTATTGTTAGATAAAATGTTATACCAAATTAAAAAATCCTAGTTCTGGTAGCTATAAACAATCTTTACAATAGATCACCGTCAATGAAGTAATCAATGAACCGCTTCAAATGATTAATCCTAGATAGCGTCTCTAGTCATAAAACTATGAATTAACAAGGTAACAATGACACTGTCAATAGATATTTCCAGTATTCGTTCCCCAAACAACCGTATGACAGCAGCACAAAGCAGAGAGCGTTGATAAAGAAGGTGGAGGCGACTGGAGGCGTTTGGACTTAAGCGCCAGGCGCCCTGCCGAGGCGTTTCGAGGCGTTTGCCCGGGAGAGGGTTTAGATATTTTAAATCTGAATTGTGCCTTGTATTTCTTTAATCTTTTAATCATTAATATACCCCAAAGATAAATTAACATCAAGTTTATTCAGTTATACAATGATTGTTAATCCAAATTTTAATTAATTTGGACAAAATTTAAAAATTTTTAAATTAATAACCCAATAAATAAATTAACTTCTTTATACTTTTTAATCTTAATTATTTTGCATTAATTGACTGTTTAAAAATTCTTTTTATAGAAACCCGTATTAAAAATCAAATCTCATATAAATCTGAAAAATACATAATGTTTTCAAAATAAAATTTTAAGTACATGAATGCTAAGTATTTTAGGATTTTAAAAACATCACAACTTTAATGTTTAACTCAAGAGTGCATTTAATTACATCAATTAAATGTAACAACAACATAACAATTGTAGTATAGTTCACTCAACAGATGGGTATTCTGTCAAATGAAAGGCATTTTATATATACATACATGAAGAGTAATTTGCGGAATGATGCATTTGGATAAAAATACAAAATAATTACTAACATAATTAATTTTCTTCTACATTTAATTATTTTTTATTTTGTTATATTATGAAATAAATTATAGTAAAAAGTTACTTTAGTATGAATTTATCCGTTAAGTTAGGAAATAATATTGTTATATCTTCAAGATAAAATGAAAAAGATTCTACATAACTTTTGTATACATGGGTTACTCACACGGTCTAAAAAATTGCACAATAAATCTCTCTATGGCCGTTGCCATTTTTCGTCAATACTATCGACCTTGTACTGACCGATTTTCCTATTTATTCTGTTTGATATCCTCGTACAGAAATGAAGCTAAAAATGGGACCAGTTCCTCCTTAAAAAGGAAAATAGAGCTGGAGCATTAGACTATACAGCGCTCTGTAAAGGTCTCATGTAACTCGAATTCTGTACCACCCAACTACGATATTCTCTCGATCCCAATATTCGATATTCCAGGAACCCATTTGAATCGTATAAGCACACAACCTAGTAAAATCGATAGAGTAATCTCATCAGACACAAAAATTGAAGTTAAATGACATTTAGCGAACTCTATAGAAAGAGAATTTGTCATTGAAAGTGGTGACTTTTATTCTCTTTGTCTCATAATCTGACGCGGGTATAATTATTATCTGTATGACGGTTAGTTTACTTACAATTTTTGAAGCTAAGAAATATTTGCGTGAATATTTTCCCTTTCGATACCCCCTTATTTAGACTAAAACTAGTGTGGCTGACGAATTATTTCTTCCTTAAGTTAAACCTCTCTGTCGATTTAACAAAATACCATGTCGGGTGCTTGGAGAATGTAAATTGGCTCTCCACCGTGGACAGAATTGTACTGGTACTGGTTCCACTATTTAAACTAAAGATTTAGATTTTTAAATTGCCACTTTTGATGAAGTTTCATACCTGCAAAATGACGTCTGAGGATTTATTCTCACACGCTCATTCGATTTTACAAGAGTTGGCGCCGGTGTCATCGTTGAATTCGAGGATTGGTGAAGTGTAGTTATAAGAACGAAAAAATGGTAAAGTAAAAATATTACTACTCTACCTACAAACTAAACCTGTGTACAGCTCTGAGGAAAACTGTCCTCTTACACATGCTATTTAATTTTGTAATAGGCAACATGTTATTGTCAATAGTTAAAACATTGGTAATAATCATGTACAGGTTTTACTTTTACAGAACAAAAACTACTTTCAGGGCGTATTTCAAATAGTCAACAGTTTGTTTAAACGAAAAGACTGTCTGTTTATAAAAACTATAGCTTACAATCTTGTATTTGAACTGCAGAGCAACAATAATATAACAAATGTAACTATGCAATCTTATCTCCCAAGGTCTGTTTCCTGATCTTCGACATATCTGTAAAAAAAATATCTCTGGTAGTCAATAAATCCTCCACTCTGGTAGTCAATAAATCCTCGGCTCTGGTAGTGAATAAATCCTCCGCTCTGTTAGTTGATAAATCCTCCGCTCTGGTAGTCGATAAATCCTCCGCTCTGGTAGTCAATAAATCCTCCGCTCTGTTAGTCGATAAACCTTCCGCTCTGGTAGTCGATAAATCCTCCGCTCTGGTAGTCGATAAACCTTCCGCTCTGGTAGTCGATAAATCCTCCGCTCTGGTAGTCGATAATAATAATAATAATAATATATAATAATAATGCCGACCTCATACTTCAGAGGATCGCCGGTATGATGCCTCGGCCCCGTCGTCGCGTCACAGAAGTACAGTTCGAGGACTTTAGCTGTGCGCGTGACCTTGAGTGTGTGGTGATGGGCGGGAGGGGTGGCGGGGTAGCATTATGCGCTGCGCCCCGAAAACATTTTCTGTGATTCATGGGTAAAACCCTCCTTTCAGGAATCGTATTTATTTATTTATTTATTTATTTACATACGGTATACACCATTTCACATTTGTTATAGGTATTGAGAAAATACAAGAGGCTTGATATAAACAACTTACATAAATAGTTTACATGCATACATGCTAAAGCAAACAGAAGCAAAAAAATAAGCAAAACAAGTGCCAAATAACATCAACATCGTGAATAAAAAGAAAAATTACAACAGCAATATAGTTCATAAACAAGTGCAACATGAAGGTGGAACCGTAAAAAAGACTTAATTAAAGTACCGGTAGCGTATAAAATATAGAGTTACTTATATACTACTGAGACATACATATGCATATGAACAAATACAATACGAAAGAAAAAAATAAAGATTAGCGTAGCCTATGTTCATTGATATATATAAAAAAAATCACAAGAAAACCATTTCCATTTAGCAAAATATAAAACATGCTACAATACATGCAAATTTTGATGCTATTATAATAATATATGAACAAAAGTGTTAAGAAAATAGCAAGCAATATATAACATTCACAAGAAACCATCTCTATTCAGTGAAATATACAATATGCGACAATACATGCAGGGTTTGATGCCATTAAATATAAACAAAAGTGTTAACAAAAAAAAACAAAAACAAAAAAAAAAAAAAAACAGCAAGCAAAATATAACGTTCAGTGTCAGAGTTTCACGTGTGGCCAGAGAGATATTTAGTGACCTCCCTCTTGAATGATGTGTCGGACATGCTGAACAAATCAATATGCGCAGGAAGACCATTTCCCTACCTGTGAATTCTCGGTATTGTACTGTTGTACGCATAGTTCGTAGCGAGGAATTCCCTCTCGAAAAGCTGCACAGATCTTGAAGATGGTCGGGGACAACGAAGATTGATCCTCTCTAAAAGTCTCGGGGAATCACAAGACGACGACAAAATCTTCTTCAAGATTTGGCCCAAATAACTCATCACACTCGCTAAAATCAGTCTGTTTTGTAAAAGTGCTGATTTTGGTGGAATTAAATAATAAGAGAAATCCAAATAATAGCAATAATAGGACATATCCTTGTTTTTCAGTTATTATAGTGTTGTTTAACGTGTTTTGAAAATAACGTATTTGTCAATTTTATCTGCAAATCAAAATCGTGAGTTTAAAGTCGTTAAAGAGATTGTTGCGCCTTCATCTCAGCGGCTAGCACGTAAACGCAACCCGCCAAACAGATAGCGTTTATTTGTTGAGAGGGTAGTATCTGGGCCCTACGAGCACAGCTAAATTCCTCCAACTGTAACTGCGCCGATCCGTTCGACACCCTTACAAAGGTTGGACCACGCAGTCACCCCGGCACCACCCGCTGACCCCTGCGGACCGCCGCCGCCGGCCCAGCCGAGATCGCCCGCCGCCCATACGTCGCCAGCTCCTCCTGAACCACCAGTCCGGACCATGGCCTACGACACCTTCGCCGAGGTGGTGAAGAGCCAACGCCCAGCCAACCTTCACTACAGTGATAATTCTGGACAAAAAACTGTCAGTTTTTAACCAATGCAAAAGAAGGATAGACACATCAGAACCAGAGCGTCAAAATTTGCGTCAAAAATTCCACAAAAAACATCAAACCAACAAAATTCAAAATTCAACCAAAATGTTCTCGGTTGTGCACCAAAATGCACAGACTGCCACCAACAAAGCAGACGAGCTGTCGCTCATGGCACGCGAACTGCATCCTGACGTGTTTGATATTTCTGAACATGGTTTCAAACCTGAAACAGTCAGACTGTTCAGGATTGACAACTATAAATTGGCAACATCTTACGATCGAACTCATTTTAAAGGGGGAGGTGTGGCAATTTTCGTTAAATCTGATATTGAATTCCTTCCACACAAGTTGACTCACAGTTGTGATTTAGATTTTGAAGTGGATGGAATAAAAATCGACCTGAAATCTGATGACAAAATTACAATTATTGGCTTATATCGTTCTCCAAACGGATGCAGCAATATTTTTTTTGAAAATTTTGAAAATCTTATAAATTTCATCTGTTTGAAGTCGTCAAAGTTTATCATAACTGGCGACTTTAACATTGATGTTTTAGACCACACCAACCCCCTGACCCAGCGGCTACGCGACATCCTAAATTCTTTCGGATTGATCTGGTCAGTAAACACGCCAACACGAGTGACCGCCACATCGAGTAAAGCCATCGACAACGTCATCACGAACATTCCAAACGCCTCAGTCACTGTTTTCAATGCGGCCATCTCTGACCACTTCGCTCAGGAGACCACTATCAGTAACTTTCAGCCAGAAATTGAACACCCGTCATCCATAATCAAAAGAGACACTAGCTCGGAAAACATTGCCCTTTTGAATTCGTTTTAAAAAAATGAGTCCTGGTCGTTTTTAGACAATCTTGAAAGCGTAGATGAAGCTTACACCGCGTTTAATAATCTTTTTGTCTATCACTTAAATGTAACTTGTCCTTTCAAAAATTTTAAAGAACGCAAACAAGCAAAACAAAATTCTTGGGTGACGAAGGAAATTTTAGAATTACGAGAACGGCTAAAATTTTACCATTCGATTTACATTAGCACCGAAAATGAACAATTTAAAACATTTTTTAGAAATTTCAAGAGCAAATATCGGAAAACAATAAAATCTGCAAAAGCACGTGAAATTGAAACAAAATTGAAAAATTGCGAAAACTTTTCCAAAACTGTTTGGGGCATTATTAAAAATGTAACAACACAGCCAAATTGCTCAAAACATTCCCAAATTCCAAAGCTCAAAATCCAGGACGAAATTATTTCAGATCCCTCTAAAGTGGCAAGTGAGTTCAACTCATTTTTTTCATCTGTGGCATCACTTGACCCATCATTCAAAGGCCTCAATTGCAGCGAAGTGTCATCGATGGGACCGGTCTCATCCATGGCACTGTCTCCTGTGAGTGAAGAAGAGGTGGCCCGCGTGATACAGGGATTGAAACCAAAAGAATCATGTGACATCAACGGCATGTCTGTGTGGCTGCTCAAACGTTGCTCTAAGCATATTTTGGCTCCACTCACAAATTTGATCAACTTGTCTTTCGCACAAGGCATTTTTCCCTCCCTTTTGAAATCTGCGAAAGTCACACCCATTTTCAAAAAAGACGATCCTTGCCTTGCAAGCAACTATCGTCCAATTTCAATCCTCCCAGTCATGAGCAAAGTTCTTGAAAAGATTTTTCTTGTCAGATTTGAAAATTTTCTTCATCGTTTTGAAATCCTCTGTTCCGAACAATTCGGTTTCAGAAAAAACAAATCCACAATCGATGCGGTCACAGACCTAATCGATACAGTTGTCGATGGCCTGGAGAGAAGAGAACATGTGCTAAGCATATTTCTAGACCTCTCTAAAGCATTCGACTGTGTACATCACGAAACACTGTTGTACCAGTTGACGACATGTGGTGTTCGAGGTGGATCTCGTTTTACCTCAGGGATAGAAGCCAGTGTGTGCAGATTGCAAATACCCTGTCAGGAAAGGTTCAAATGACTTACGGTGTCCCACAGGGATCTATCCTTGGACCTGTCCTATTCCTAGTGTACGTCAACAGATTGAACTCATCGATCCTTACGGGGAAGATGGTTCAGTATGCTGACGATACAACTCTCTGCATCAGAGCAAAAACAAAACATGAATTAGAAATCAACTCATTTTTAGAACTGAATTCATGTATTCAGTATTTTTCAACACTAAATCTGAGGACCAACAGTTCCAAATCAAGCGTTGTCAATTTCTTTCTTCGGCAGCAAGAACCTGACAACTTCGCTGCCGTGATGGCGGATGATGTTCTAATAGAAGAAACTGATTCCACCAAGTTCCTCGGAATGCACCTAGATCGAGGGCTCTTCCGCGGGATCGATAAATCTTCCGCGCTGTTAGTTGATAAATCCTCCGCTCTAGTAGTCGATAAATCCTCCGCTCTGATAGTCAATAAATCCTCCGCTCTGTTAGTTGATAAATCCTCCGCTCTAGTAGTCGATAAATCCTTCGTTCTGGTAGTCAATAAATCCTCCGCTCTAGTAGTCGATAAATAAATCTGTTCAATACTTTTAAATATATGAATGAACACCTCTTTGCACTTTTTTGGTTATTATTATTATAGTATTCTACTTCAAATAATTTTAAATATAATTAGAAAAATTCCAAATTTAAATTTCTAAAATTAGTGTAATCAAGGAACACGGCTTGTCAGTCTTCACTTTTATCAACTCACATTTTATATAAAAAAATGTCAAAGAGTTTTGCTAAAAGATTTACGTTTACATTGTACATTTTTATATGTACAACGTGATTGAGACAAATTGTATAACAATTTTGATACAAAAGTACCTGTAAATAAGATGTGTAATCATTTTATTAGTATGGTTTTTCAATAGCAATTATTGATGAATGATTCTGGAGACAATAGTCATCAGTTTTGAAAAAAATGGGATTCTATTTATTAAATGACAATGTTTTGACATGATTACAAAATTGTAAAATTCATCACAGATGAATATCATCATATTTTTCTGAACTTGAAATTCTGTCAGTATACGCTTTATACATATTTGAATCAATAATTTATGTAAAAAAAATTTTTGATTATATACTAAAAACTAATAAACATACATAAAATACTCGTTTTAATAGATATATCGATCAACACAATCTGGAATTTTACAAAAAGAAAACATATTACAGAGGTGTGAGATATTTACATAATTTACCAACAAAGTTTATAATGGAAACAGATCTGTTAAAATTTTAAAAAGGAGTAAAATTTTATCATTTAAATGAACAAATGTTACAATTTTTTAAAAATTTATATTTCAAAATTAATATTAGAATTTAGTTTTTTTTTGTAGTGGCGCTATTCTTTGTACCTTGTACATATTATGGAATAAAATGGTTTGACTATTGACTATTGACTATTTTGTGTGAAAAATTCTGTTTCCAAGATGGATAGTTGTTGAAGCTTCAAGCATTAGAAGTATGCTGAGGGTTAACAGAATGCTTAATGTATTAACCAAATACAGATTGTTTATCTGATTTATTGAGGTCAGGGCATTTGACAGTTCTAAGCGTGAAAAGACAGAGAAACCTCACATGTGCAGTGTTCTAGTATTGATTGAGTAGAGGAACTTTTAGCATTCTCACAGTTACGTATGGGGAGGGGGGGGACACGGCATTGATGAATTCATACCAGTGGCGGAACTAAAACTTGGTTCTGGGGGATGAATCTGATAGAAGAGCACACAACAATGGGGGGGTGGGTCGTGTGGAATAAATCTGAACAAATCTATATGTGAATAAATTATACAGATCTAGTTCAAAGAAAAATTATAATTTGTGTATATAAAACATGTTGGATTGCTATTATAAAATATTTTTGGTTTTTTTAGTGCCTTTTTTGGAGGGGGGATGTTCTATTACCCATAATACAGCACTGATTCAGACAATAAATTTTGGGGATTCTTCAGGTTATTTTGGGGACCATGATAGGGCTTTTTATAATTTTTCTAATGTTCTTAGAACTAGAGTTTTTGACAAATGTTTATTAGATCTCGGGCTTTGGATTCATTTAGTAAACATTTTTAACTTTTTTGAGCAAACTAATTGTTTTGGACCTCTTGACTTGGGTCATATGAACCTAAAACTACTCATTTTCACAGAAACGTGTTTATTCATCAATTAAAATTTGTAAAAATACTTTAATGTTTCGTAGTTTGGATTGCTATTATAAAAGAAAATCTTTCTTATTTTTATAGCTTTTTTGGAGGGGGGATGTTTTATTACCCTTATCTTCCACAATTAAACCACTGATTCAGACAATAAACTCTGGGGATTCTTCAGGTCATTTTGGAGACCAAGGTAGGGCTTTTTATAATTTTTGTAATGTTCTGAAAACTTGGCAAATGTTTAATAGATTTTGGGCTTTGGGTTTATTTAGTAATATTTTTAAACTTTTGTGGGCAAACTGATCGTTTTGGACCTCTCGACACGGGTCACTTGAAGTTTAAAGCTACTCATTTTCACAGAAACGTGTTTATTCATCAAATCAAATTTGTAAAAATAGTTAAGTGTTCAATGCAACAAGTTTTAATAATGACCGAATAGTTTTTAGGATTAGACAGCTTCCAGGATCCAAACTGTGTAAAAACAATCAAAGATATGCTTAATGGTGCTGATAAAAACAAAGTTGTTATTCAGGAGATTGGAAAAGTTTGACGTTCAATATAATTTAGAATCAAATCCAAACGAACAAGTCAGGTTAGTCAGGTAGGCTACCCAGACTTAGCATCATAGCCTAGTGTTAGACAACCAAGAAATAAAGGTGTAATCACTATTGCAGAGCATACTAAAAGTTAAGAAAAACATTGAATAACAGACAGACAAGATGGAGTGTGCCTCATATTCATAGTCTAAGCCAAGTAGTTTCTTGGCGACCAAGGTAATCTAAGTGTAGTTAACAGCTCAGTCGAACTCACGTGTTGCCATTGTCTTCACTATCGCCTTCTCACTCGTACTCACCTGCTCATAGCTACTAGAATGTACAAGTAACTAGTAATGGTTCACGAGTATCTCTATCTTGATAAGACCAGATTTTGCTGATCAACTTGTATCGTCCTGGATAGCACTTTCGTGTTCTCTCTGAGCTCTTTTAATTCTCCATACGGTACCGCAGCACAACGTTTTAAAGAATTATTTGTATTCGTTTACACCTTTAACCCCTTCAGTCTCAGATCTTTCATTATGTACTACGTAACTTAAAAATGTATTCTATACTTTTAACTGAATACTTGAATTTTATTCTCTTCCACAAAACAAAAATCGTGCACTAAATCAATTCTTCCAAAAAAATATTAAAGTGTTTCAAAATTTGGTGAATAGAGACTATTAAGTAAAACTTGTACAAATTGGCTGCTTGGCTTAACTTATTATACGATTTTAAGTGCACATTGCCTTTTTTTGTTGTTCTCTTAGAACAGGAAGCTTAGAATTTGCACCTAGGACTATAAGGACCTTTGCGCTGCTTCTGGAGCGACAGAATATTTTGGATGGGTGAGGTTAGGAGTAGGGGCTGCCTCCTGTCGACATTCATGAAGAAAAGTTTAGCGCACTAATCTCAAGTCATGTCTCTTCGGAAGAAGGAGAAGCCAGTTCTGAACCAGCCTCTCCAGTCAAAGCAGGCAGGGGGTGGCACACCCTTATGTCTAGGTTGGCAAGAACCTTTGACCCTTAGGGAACGAACCCTATCGCAGTAGACTAGACCTATCGAATTACCCTTGCGCCCCAGAATCTCAACATTTGCGGTTAGTAATGTGACGCTTCTGGACATCCATAAGGTTGCCCAGATTTAAGTGACACATCGGTTTTTGCTGTACCCACTGTGGGTTCAACTGAAAAGGTATAAACCAGACAGAAGTGAACCCTCCTGGGGAATGCCCATTGTCTTAATATTTTTTAATCAAATGTGTTACCTTTATTGTGTATTTGTTTGATGTGCACAACTGAAAGTGAAAACATGGTATGAAGTCTCTTGACGTAACATGCTTAATGAGTCAAAGGAAACTTTCATGTACTTAAAGCTTAATTTGAAATATATTTAAATATGTTTAAATTATGTTTTGGGGTTTAAATGAACCACTACAATTGTCGAAATATTTCCAATGCATGCATCATACTTGAAGTCCTAAGTTTTCCATTTTCCTTAAAGTCTCTCCCCCACCATAACTTTGGTCAGTTGATAATTTTCAAATCTGTTTGTAATCTAATAATATCGCTGAGAACACTTCTCTGATGGATTTCAAAATTACTTTCCTCTCCCCAAAGTTGGAATGAAATTAATTCAAAACTTTTAAATATGATGACATTGAGTAATACCTGAAATTGAAGGTCTTAATTAGAGGAAAGTAACGAGAATGGTGAAAATAAGTAGTGTTTAAGTTGTTTCCTTAAAACTTATCGTCCAATTTAGATTATATTTTATCTTTGTTTAAATGGTGCCCATTGTGGACAGAATGGTCATACATCGGTTTTATTGTATATCATAGGTTTTTATCAACAAGACCTATAATTTGTGGGATAAATTAAAAATCCATCAAACAATCCTTCAGCAATTCCATAGCATGTCCTGTAAGGATATTGAATACTATCTAGGTTACCAAAAGTTGAAATGATTACAAACTTTAGCACACCCTATATACATTAATGTTAAGTAAATGTTGGAGAAATGAGAAACTGAAATCATCTGATAATCTTTATTCCCACACAAAGATGTTTGACATCAATGCAATAATATGCTCAGTAGAAGCAGTACAGTTATACAAAATTATGAATAACCCTGACTAAAAACTAACATATAGTAGGTGCAAGTACTATTTTTCAGTCGAGACCAGCAGAATCAAGACTTAATAATAATACTATGACATTAAACAATGTGTAATCTTGAGAATATTATTAAATAGAAACTAAGGATAAGAATTTCATAGAAATGTAATACTATAAAAAGGGTGGAAGCCTTAACTAATCAAATGAATGTGAATAAAGAACATACATTTTTGTTCAAAAATCCTTTATAATGCTGCAAATGATATAATTATGTAAAAATTATGAATTTATAGCTAATACCAATGTATTGATTATGAAATTATTATTTCAGAAAATGTCTAATTCTAGATTGTGTTCTTCTCAATCTTAAAATAAGATTAAACATTTTTGAAAAGAAGATCATGCTTAAAAGACATTTTTTTTTTGAAAACTTGATCTGGTTCCATAATGTATATTGTATACTCAAATCAGTCTGCAATTTTATTAGAGTCACATTGGATAAAGTTGTAGTTAAGGATTATCATGCAGAGGGTTGGAAAGCATTTCAGTGTCAGGCTTTCTCGATACTTTCATAAGCACGCATCTTCACTTGTTGTCATACAGATGATCTAAAATGACCGTAATCAAGTAACATCTGCAGTTTAAGTCATGTGCCATACATCTAAATTTATCATTAATTCTGAAAGAATCTATAGTTAAGATCCTGTCAAACAGCAAGTACATCCATTGTTACATCACTTCTACAGTTACCGTCTTGCCATACCACTTGTACAGTTGTACTCATGTAAGAACACAATTACAGTAAATGTTCATCATTAGATCGCTTTTACAGTTACTGTCTTGTCAAGTCACATGTACAGTTGTACTCATGTAAGACCACATTTACAGTAAACGTTATCATTAGATCGCTTTTACAGTTACCGTCTTGCCATACCACTTGTACAGTTTGTACTCATGTAAAACCACATTTACAGTAAAAGTTCGTGATTAGATCGCTTTTACAGTTACTGTCTTGTCAAGTCACATGTACAGTTGTACTCATGTAAGACCACATTTACAGTAAACGTTATCATTAGATCGCTTTTTACAGTTACTGTCTTGTCAAGTCACATGTTCATTATACTCTTGTAAGACCACATTTACAGTAAACGTTCATGATTAGATCGCTTTTACAGTTACTGTCTTGTCAAGTCACATGTTCATTATACTCTTGTAAGACCACATTTACAGTAAACGTTCATCATTAGATCGCTTTTACAGTTACTGTCTTGTCAAGTCACATGTTCATTATACTCTTGTAAGACCACATTTACAGTAAACGTTCATGATTAGATCGCTTTTTACAGTTACTGTCTTGTCAAGTCACATGTTCATTATACTCTTGTAAGACCACATTTACAGTAAACGTTCATGATTAGATCGCTTTTACAGTTACTGTCTTGTCAAGTCACATGTTCATTATACTCTTGTAAGACCACATTTACAGTAAACGTTCGTGATTAGATCGCTTTTACAGTTACTGTCTTGTCAAGTCACATGTTCATTATACTCTTGTAAGACCACATTTACAGTAAACGTTCATGATTAGATCGCTTTTACAGTTACTGTCTTGTCAAGTCACATGTTCATTATACTCTTGTAAGACCACATTTACAGTAAACGTTCATCATTAGATCGCTTTTACGGCCAGTAGCATCTTGTCAACGCATATTTTATACAGTTATCATCTTGAACACATTATGGTGATCGTCACTAGATCGCTTCTACAGTTACCGCCTTCTCATGCCAGACGCACAGTTGTAAGAAAATATGGACATCAAGTATAAATTGTGCCTTTTCGAGTTACGTCATGAATGCCCGTCAAGTAGGTCCACTTTTAATAAGTGTTGTGCCTTTTTAGTCTATGAGATATTTAAATAGAGCTTTTAATTTATCTATTATATGACACAATATGTTCCTCCTCTATTTTACCACATTCTTTGTTGTTCTGCAAATCGATAACTGTCCACTTTAGACATTCGACCCCATAGTGATACTCCACTGAAAACTGAATGTGTTCTTCATATTCTCTAGTTCGAGTTTCAAATTACTACTAAATTACTACCTTTAGTACTTGCAGTCGCCTATGTACTGGTTTCTCAACTATGCCTAATTAGGACAATGAAATCTAATACAGAAATAGAAGAAGGAGAAATATTAAACATTGATACACCTTATGACACAAAACATACAATATTCGGCCGTATGCTGGAAACTACCTGAAAATAAATTATATTATCTTGTAACCTCTCACTGAAATTAAACACATCTATTAATTGCTAGATTGATAAAGGAAAAGTAGATTAAGAAATTGTGTAATAGCTGTCAGTCACTTATATTACAGCTTCATATTGATCAGTCTTCCGTATTCACTCTTTAAAATTTACTTATGCTCACTCAACAAAAGTAAAAAAAAAGCTACCATAACAGTCAGTTACATGTATACATTCAGACATATATGCAACACAAACACCACAAAAAATACTAGTACATTTTGAAACCTGCACAATACAAAAAACTAAATTGATGATAGACGTTTGATGCTAATCACATTTAAATCACTACTTAATTCATACTAAACGAGTATTAAATTTTGTGAATAATAAGTGAATGATATTTTGATGTGCCTTTTTCGATGTGGATTCCTGCAATAAATTTTGAGGCTTTTAGTGTTTATTTCCGTACATGTCTACACATAATTGCATCTTAGAAACAACACATATAAAGCCTCAATGTTTAACACAAAGTGGTATTTAGTGTTTATTTGTGTGCTCTACACTAACAATATATAAGATAACATCGAACGTTGAATTGGATTGTGTTCGATAACTGAAACGTCAATTCCTGTTGTTTGTCAACACAACACATATAAAGCCTCAATGTTTAACACAAAGTGGTATTTAGTGTTTATTTGTGTGCTCTACACTAACAATATATAAGATAACATCGAACGTTGAATTGGATTGTGTTCGATAACTGAAACGTCAATTCCTGTTGTTTGTCTTTCTATTGAGTAATTTATTCCACAACAATGTTAATTAAATATTTACCATCTAAGGGCCATTGTATGATGGAAAAATAAGCAGTCTATGATTTTTAAATATTTCTTGTTCGAGTGTTATAAAAGATCATATTGAACCCTTGATAAGAGACTGTGAATTGAAACTTTTGATGTAATTCAGCAAGTAATTACAATTTTTTCCTCAAGAAAATATTTTTTTATCGAATATTAACAAATTTAAACCGAGATTAATCATGATTTTTATTAAATGTGCAAATGTATTTCTATTTTTTAACAAAATTTTCAAAGAATATGTTTGAATATGCTCTTCCAGCTTAAACTTATATAATTCGCTAAACATTAAACGGTATAAACCACATTCACGCTTTACGTAAAATTCTGCTTCAAAAAGGTTTAATTAAAAATATATATGGTTTCCTGGCTGGCTATTCTGTCCCCCCAGCCTCCAAAAAGGGGATAGTAATAAACTGACTATTTAAGAATTACTAAACCTTCAGGCAAGATGGAGAACATTCTTTTGGAAACACTATCCAGCAAACGTTGATGTGGGATTGAGAATGTACCAACTTTAAAGGAAACACTGCCCAATGGAATGATGGAATTGTGGATATAAAATATTTGTAACGGATACTATCACGGAACCTAACGACATCAATGAACCTAACGAATGAATTGATGATACACCAGCTTTAAAGGAAACACCATCTGATAATCGTAATTACTATGCATTTTCTACATATTGGTCAAAATGACCTTCACCGGACTAGAACCCCTGATGTAACAGGTGCTGTAGAAAATGCAATAAAGGCAGAAAAATATAAGTTTCCAAGTGTTCAAATAGTTTGAAATGGTATTCTACCCAGAAATCACATTGAGTACTGATTAATCTGATTAATCGTTCAAATAAAAACCTGAGATGGCTTTGTGACGAATTTGGTGTGGTTTTTTTTGGATTTTGATAGAATATGTCTGATTTGCATTTGGCCAAATATGGCATTCATTTAAACTAAAAGGTACTGACCATCTTAATTAAACTATTCACTGCTTCTAATATGAATATACAAAATCTTTGTCCAGTTCAAGATGGTAGCATTGTTTTAAAATAAAACAAATTGTTAGATGAATGTTTAGCTTTAGATTTTTAATTGCACGCCATGGCAACAATAATAATCTCTCATAGAGAAAAACTCTGTACATATAATAACATATTTGGTAAATTTAAATTTAATCATGGGAACAGCATTTGGATTATGTTTTATTGCACTCAAGGTTTTTGTGTTGAGTAAACAACGTTACGTAAACATAACCACATGATTTCATTGCATTTATTTTATCACTAATAAGTTTAAAAAGTTTTTATGTTTTGAAAATTATTTGTATTTTTGGATAAGAAGATTATATAATATAAGAATAAAATTATATAGATTCACCTGAATAGTGTTATAATGTAATGTATCATGTGTGTATTATTGGTTATAAACAACTTGACTCCCTAGCTTTTGGCTTGGCCTGGACGTAGGGTGATAGGCAATGTGAGGGGTGGAGGAACGTAGTGGTGATAAAAGACACACATTCGTGTACAGGGAATACGACTTTGGCGTTTCAACTACAGAGTGTGAAAACTCGTCCGATGAGTCGAAACGTTTTCAGTTAATGAAAGTGTTCAAATTTTGCACGATTATTGTTTTTAGCCTACCTCCGGTACCAGATTGTTTATTTGTATAAAATTGCAAGCAAATAATGATACAACAAAAATGTAAAGGAAATCATGTCATCGAAAAGTCACTCTGACCAAACTTTTTGGTTAGGAACGTTTTGTAAGTGGGAAAGTTTGAAGTTAAGATCTATATAATATAGGAATAAAATATTCACCCGCATACTGCATATATATATATATATATATATATATATATATATATATATATATATAGATACATTATTTCAAATATTGGATCATTGTTTTAATGTTTCATTATCATTTATCCAATAATTATTATATTTAAAAATGTTTTATTTCTAGGATAAGGATTTCACCTGTTCATTTTAGATTTTATCCACTACATTGTGTAATGTTATGGGACACTACAGTTCTGATTCTGATTATGGGAATATGTACTCCATATTTTTAAGAAAGAATATCAAGCAACTTCAAAGTGAAATTGAGAATACAACATTAGTGAATGAAACAATATCCAGGGATTCTAAAGATGTGAATTTGAAAACACCAATTTTACAAGAAATACTATCCAAAGATCCAAATAAAAGGATTGAGAATATACCAATCTTCATAATATAATCTAGTAGAACATTATAGAATGTACACATATTTATTGTCTGCTTTGTGCGTGTTATAATTATTTACAAATAATTATCCTAACAATGAAGTTAATCACATTTCTGCAGGCTTCCAGTTTAATTGGAATATACATTAGATACATCAGACTTATAGAATCAATATCTATATTGGCAAGAATACACCAAATTTACAGATAACACTATCTAATGATCCTAATTTGGGATTATGAATACACCAGGTGTACATCAAACACTGTGTAACAAGTATCGAGTTGGGATTATGAGTACATTTGATTTGTACAAAAAATGTCAGACTTTGAAACAATGCTGAGAATATTCCAGCTTTACAGATAACACTATCTAATGATCCTAATTTGGGATTATGAATACACCAGGTGTACATCAAACACTGTGTAACAAGTATCGAGTTGGGATTATGAGTACATTTGATTTGTACAAAAAATGTCAGACTTTGAAACAATGCTGAGAATATTCCAGCTTTACAGATAACATTATCCAATGATCCTAATTTGGGATTATGAATACACCAGGTGAACACCAAACACTGTGTAACAAGTATCGGGTTGGGATTATGAGTACATTTGATTTGTACAAAACAATGTCAGACTTTGTAGCAAGGCTGAGAATACCCCAAATTTACAGATACTACTATCCAATGATCCTAATTTGGGATTATGACTACACCAGGTGTACATCAAACACTGTGTAACAAGTATCGGGTTGGGATTATGAATACATTTGATTTGTACAAAACAATGTCAGACTTAGGCAAGGCTGAGAATACACCAGGTTTACAGATAACATTATCCAATGATCCTAATATGGGATTATGAATACACCAGGTGTACAGCAAACACTGTGTAACAAGTATCGGGTTGGAATTATGAATACATTTGATTTGTACAAAACAATGTCAATCCTTAAGCAAGGCTGAGAATACACCAGGTTTACAGATAACACTATCCAATGATCCTAATACTGGGATTATAAATACACCAGGTGTACAGCAAACACAATGTAATAAGTATTGATATGGGATTAGGAATACACCATCTTTAAAGGGTATACGATTCTAATACTGTAATGTTTTGATTGTGAATACGCCATCTTTTCAGGAATTCAATCCAATAATCCTAATGACGAGATTGAAAGTAAAACAGTTTTAACGTATCTCTCTATACAATGATCCAAGTTTGGATGGATAATGTATACACTGGGTTCAGACAAATACCATCTAGGAATACGTTAGCCTTGTAGGAAACACTATTCATAAATGAAATAATTTTCAGTAATCATAATAACAGGATTGGGAATTCGCCAGGTTTAAAGAAAATACCATCCACTGACCCTAATTTTTTGATTTTGATAATTAATCAGCTTTTTTTATAGGAAACACTATCTAGCAAGCCTCAAGGTTGAGAATACAGAATTGAGAATTCACCAGTCTCGAAAGAAGCACAATGTAATGGTCCTTGTATCGGGACTGTGAATAATCAAGCTCTGATGATACAATAACACTATCTATAAGGTATCAAGTGACAAACAAGAGTCTATTGTAATATAAAGTATTTAAAAGAACATGCTATGTGCATGTCCTCCAGGATTTTATAACAGGAAAAATAAAACATAGGGGCATAGGGGCATTTTTGTTCCTTGTTAAATAGTTGAAGTTTTCCGTGAACTTTACACTGTCATCACGAAAATGTTTTAAAAATCACGAAAATAAAATTACTACCTTAAAAAACTGTCAAATAGCCATAAATGAACATATTTGGAGAGGAAACCTGCAGCCTGAAGTAGGAAGATTACGTAGCCTGTACATGCCTTTTTTCAAATTATCTGTTGTATAATTACAGGATAAGACTTGTCATCAGTGAGATAAAAGTATACACTAAAATTGAATTTTTCAATGTATTCCTTGATAGTTAATTATGAAAGATTAATTACAATCAAAAGTGAAATAACAACGCTTTAATACAAATTATTTTTTATATGTAATGATCATATCAGGAAACAGAACCATAGAATATAGACACATTCATATAGTTTTTTGTGTAAGTGTTGTAAAAAAATGTTAAATGTTTCTCAAATCAAGAGACAAATTAATATTAAATCGTAAAATCATGTTTCAAGATAGCGGTCTATTGATATGTTCCAAGTTCATAAACATAAACACTAATAAGAGTATAAAAAATATTTATAGAATAATAAAAGATGCGAAATTAAATGAAAATATTTCTCTATGTACAAAATACAAATCGGCAAGGAAACAATGTAGATGTAAGCTTTTAATGTTGTAATGCACTGCAACATCTTCATCGTTTCCATGAATACAGCAGCTAAAAGGAATACAATGGATCTAATGATGGGAATGTGAAAATAAAATATTAGTAGCGAACACTATCTAGCTAGCCTGGGCTTGGAATGAGAGTAAACCAACTTGTTGTAATCACTATCCAAGGATCCTAACGATGTTATTGAACAGAAAATACTATCCAATGATATTTATGACCGGATTGTGAGTATATGTGATTTGTAAGAAACAATAAAAAACTTCTATGTATATTGTGGGTGTACCAGATTTTAAGGAACCACTATCCAATGTTCCTTTAGATGGGATTGGAATTACAGCAGTTTTACACGAAATTCAAGCCAGTGATCTCAATGATAGGATTATGAACACAACTGGATGGTAGGTAACTCTATCATGCTTATACGCAGAACTTAGAATACACCATCATAAAAAAAACATTGATGCTAATGACGGATTTCTAAGTACACCTAATAAGTAGCAAATACTATACAGCACACCTCAACCACATATAAATTATACACTATTAAATGGAATGTTAGGATTGCAAATACAACGGATTTATAACAAACACTATACAGTAAACCTAGAATATGGTTTTCTATACAACTATTTTAAAGCATTTTTACCAAATGATCCAACCAACGGGATTCAATGTACAACAGATTATTATACAGCACGCTATACAATAAACCTATAATTACATTATTTTGAATACACCAAATTTGTATAAAACACAAGAGTCAAAACTATAAAAATGATGAAGGTGGAAATGAATACACACACTCATTAAATGAAACACTATTGAATGGTTGTAATAATGGTATAGAGAAGGATTTACCAGATTTACTACCCAATGATTCAGAGATGGGATTGTGAATACAACTGGATTGCAGGTAACTTTATCAAGCTTATGCACAGAACGGAGAATACACCAGCTTGCAGCTTGAAAGGAATCACTGTCTATTGATACTAATGATGGGTTTCCAAGTACACCAAACTAGTAGCAAACAGTGCAATGTACATGATGATATACTGCAGGCCTTGGTGTGGAATAAAATGTTAACCAGCTTTAAAGGGAACAGTATCCAACGTAATGACAGGATTGTGAATACAAAGAAATTCAAGCTAAAGGTAGACGTGAATATAAATAGGCTTAAATGAATCACTAACCAATGATTCTAATGATGAGATTAAAAATACCTCCTACTAAAAACAAAAACTATTCAACGATCATAATGACCACACTGAGAATACGTCAGCTTTTAAATAAACGTTATTCAAATATCTTAGTGTGAAGAATGTGAATATACCAGCTTTTTAAAATAAACATTATTCAAAGATCTTAGTGTGGGGACTGAGAATACACCAGCTTTTCTAAATAAACATTATTCAAAGATCTTAGAGTGGGAACTGTGAATATACCAGCTTTTTAAATAAACATTATTCAAAGATCTTAGTGTAAGGACTGAGAATACACCAGCTTTTCTAAATAAACATTATTCAAAGATCTTAGTGTGGGAACTGTGAATATACCAGCTTTTTAAATAAACATTATTCAAAGATCTTAGTGTGGGGACTGTGAATATACCAGCTTTTTAAAATAAACGTTATTCAAAGATCTTAGTGTGGGGACTGTGAATACACCATCTTTGCTAAATAAACATTATTCAAAGATCTTAGTGTGGGGGACTGAGAATACACCAGCTTTTTAAATAAACATTATTCAAAGACCTTAGTGTGGTGACTGAGAATACACCAGCTTTTCTAAATCAACATTATTCAAATATCTTAGTGTGGGGACTGTGAATACACCAACTTTTTAAATAAACATTATTCAAAGATCTTAGTGTGGGGACTGTGAATACACCAGCTTTTTAAATAAACATTATTCAAAGACCTTAGTGTGTGGGGACTGTGAATATACCAGCTTTTTAAAATAAACGTTATTCAAAGATCTTAGTGTGGGGACTGTGAATACACCAGATTTTTAAATAAACATTATTCAAAGTCCTTAGTTGGGGGACTGAGAATACACCAGCTTTTCTAAATAAACATTATTCAAAGATCTTAGTGTGGGGACTGAGAATACACCAGCTTTTCTAAATAAACATTATTCAAAGATCTTAGTGTGGGGACTGTGAATACACCAGCTTTTTGAAATAAACATTATTCAAAGACCTCAGTGTGGGGACTGAGAATACACCAGCTTTTCTAAATAAACATTATTCAAAAAGTCCTTAGTTTGGGGACTGAGAATACACCAGCTTTTTTAAATAAACATTATTCAAAGATCTTAGTGTGGGGACTGTGAATACACCAGCTTTTTAAAATAAACGTTATTCAAAGACCTTAGTGTGGGGACTATGAATATACCAGCTTTTTAAATAAACATTATTCAAAGATCTTAGTGTGGGGACTGTGAATACACCAGCTTTTTAAAATAAACGTTATTCAAAGACCTTAGTGTGGGGACTATGAATATACCAGCTTTTTAAATAAACATTATTCAAAGACCTTAGTGTGGGGACTGTGAATATACCAGCTTTTTAAATAAACATTATTCAAAGATCTTAGTGTGGGAACTGTGAATATACCAGCTTTTTAAATAAACATTATTCAAAGATCTTAGTGTGGGGGACTGTGAATATACCAGCTTTTTAAAATAAACGTTATTCAAAGATCTTAGTGTGGGGACTGTGAATACACCATCTTTGCTAAATAAACATTATTCAAAGATCTTAGTGTGGGGGACTGAGAATACACCAGCTTTTTAAATAAACATTATTCAAAGACCTTAGTGTGGTGACTGAGAATACACCAGCTTTTCTAAATCAACATTATTCAAATATCTTAGTGTGGGGACTGTGAATACACCAACTTTTTAAATAAACATTATTCAAAGATCTTAGTGTGGGGACTGTGAATACACCAGCTTTTTAAATAAACATTATTCAAAGACCTTAGTGTGGGGACTGTGAATATACCAGCTTTTTTAAAATAAACGTTATTCAAAGATCTTAGTGTGGGGACTGTGAATATACCAGCTTTTTAAATAAACATTATTCAAAGATCTTAGTGTGGGGACTGTGAATATACCAGCTTTTTAAAATAAACGTTATTCAAAGATCTTAGTGTGGGGACTGTGAATACACCATCTTTGCTAAATAAACATTATTCAAAGATCTTAGTGTGGGGGACTGAGAATACACCAGCTTTTTAAATAAACATTATTCAAAGACCTTAGTGTGGTGACTGAGAATACACAGCTTTTCTAAATCAACATTATTCAAATATCTTAGTGTGGGGACTGTGAATACACCAACTTTTTAAATAAACATTATTCAAAGATCTTAGTGTGGGGACTGTGAATACACCAGCTTTTTAAATAAACATTATTCAAAGACCTTAGTGTGGGGACTGTGAATATACCAGCTTTTTAAAATAAACGTTATTCAAAGATCTTAGTGTGGGGACTGTGAATACACCAGATTTTTAAATAAACATTATTCAAAGTCCTTAGTTGGGGGACTGAGAATACACCAGCTTTTCTAAATAAACATTATTCAAAGATCTTAGTGTGGGGACTGAGAATACACCAGCTTTTCTAAATAAACATTATTCAAAGATCTTAGTGTGGGGACTGTGAATACACCAGCTTTTGAAATAAACATTATTCAAAGACCTCAGTGTGGGGACTGAGAATACACCAGCTTTTCTAAATAAACATTATTCAAAGTCCTTAGTTTGGGGACTGAGAATACACCAGCTTTTTTAAATAAACATTATTCAAAGATCTTAGTGTGGGGACTGTGAATACACCAGCTTTTTAAAATAAACGTTATTCAAAGACCTTAGTGTGGGGGACTATGAATATACCAGCTTTTTAAATAAACATTATTCAAAGACCTTAGTGTGGGGACTGTGAATACACCAGCTTTTTAAATAAACATTATTCAATGACCTTAGTGTGGGGACTGTGAATATACCAGCTTTTTAAAATAAACGTTATTCAAAGATCTTAGTGTGGGGACTGTGAATACACCAGCTTATTAAATAAACATTATTCAAAGACCTTAGTGTGGGGACTGAGAATATACCAGCTTTTTAAGATAAACATTATTCAAAGATCTTAGTGTGGGGACTGTGAATACACCAGCTTTTTAAATAAACATTATTCAAAGACCTTAGTGTGGGGACTGTGAATATACCAACTTTTTAAAATAAACGTTATTCAAAGATCTTAGTGTGGGGACTGAGAATACACCAGCTTTTTAAAATAAACGTTATTCAAAGATCTTAGTGTGGGGAATGTGAATATACCAGATGTACATCTATGTATCAAGCTGGGATTGCGAATACACCAAATTTATAGGAACCATTAATAATTGGGCCTAATGACAGGGTGGATAGGACACAAGCTTTAGTGTTAACACGATACAATGAACCTAATTTTATATTATTGTTAATACAGCAGATTTGTAGCAAACACTATCTAGATAAGATTGAGTCAGAATATTAACGGCTTGTTCCTCATCAATTATAATATTTATATATAACCCATATGTTGTTTAGAACAAGAAAGATTAATTTCGCAATACCTTTTGTATACCCACATAGATATCATATGTCAAATGGAGTTAATTGCATATTGTGTCAAAATATAAATAAAATTATTTATTACATTGTTAGGAAATTGGTCTGAGATATTTTATTGTAGATCTGTTAATCTATAAATATAAAAAAATTAATTACAAAATAAGAATTTTTTAATAAAATGTTTCTTCTACGAAAAAGTTTTTTTTGTAAAGCTTATGATTTCTTTTTTAGTACTTGTAAACTAATTATAAAACACGAAAGCATTTTTGAGACATAAAATTTATATAAATTTTCTATAACTATGTAATCAAAACCATACCATCCATTCAGTCATTGGTATGGTTTAAGATTAATTTTTTGCTCGCAATTTAAATTCATTAGTTCATAAAAAACGTTATGAGAATTTTAATTGAGGTACAGCAATCCAATTCACTATAAAATTTCAATGAGTTATCATCACTATGTTACATTTTCTTCATAACTACTATTACTAACATACAACATTTAAAACATCAATATCTCTACACCAGCAACATCAAGGAAGTAAGGAAAAGTTACAAAGAGAACATTGATCAAGCTTGCAAGTGGATACATCTCCAGAAGGATTATATTTTAGCAATCTAACGGTGTACAAGAATGGTACATTGGTACATCACTACCAAAGAAGTGAAGATGGCATGGAAAGTGGAACATTTAAGGAGTTGAACTCCTTCAGTGCCAAAGGTCACTAGCAGGCCTAAAAATTAGTATTTATAGGAAAGTATTCCTTTATACAACTAGCCTTAAACTTACATAGAAATTTATTAAAAAAAAAAAAAAAAAAAAAAATTGGAATAAAATTTAAATCAGTTCACTTCCTGAAGAAGGTTATATATTCCCCCATATATAGGTGGGGGGGAATTCAATACAGGGTATGCAATAGGTCAGCCCCTGTCAATCGTTCACAAAAAGATTTAGAAAAATTGGTAAATATTTCTGGCTTAATGGGACTTACGTTTTATCGTTTTCAATCCTTCTTTGTGACTTTCAAAGCACAAATTTAATGCACAATACAAGAAGTGGATCAAATAGAATATTCAAACTTCCAAAAGTTACAAAAAGTATTTTTAAACATTCTTTCCAATATATAGGGCCTAAGTACTTTAATCAATTACCACATGAGGTAAAAAGTTGTATAAACTTAAAAATATTTTCCGGAAAATTAAAAGAGTGGTTATTTTTAAAACAAGATGTAGACTTTATGAATGTTTGCTTGGTATAAATTCTGTACATATGTCGAAACTAATTAATTTTTTTTCTCGTCTGTTGTTTTATTTTTCTTCTAAAAATTGTAAATATAAGTACGTATACTATGTGAGAAATGTTAAGTTGAACTGCAATACCACCTATTATAGGAATATAATCTGTACATATACATAGTTATTTTATAAGTAAACCAAGCGCCACAGAGAGTGTCTTTGGATGTATCAAGACTGGACTCATTTATCATTTTTGTACTGTGTATTTATATAATTAGTTTAAGGATGTTGTAAATTTGTTTATATTTAATAATTCTCACTGGCCACACATACTTGTAACTGTGGTCAGTTATTTCCAAGGACATATTATGTTATATTCATGTAAATTAACGAATGGAAAATAAAATTATTATATTATTATTATTATTATATACTTATCGCTATAAAAAACAAAAAAGCTAAGCATTTTGGCCAAACCGCAGGTCTTAATTTGTTTCTTAATTCTATAAGTCTGTTTTAAACATTCGCGAATGACAAATTCAATATGGAAATGCTCAGCATTGCAAATATTTTTAGATGAAAGTATAGGACAAACTCTTTGTTAGTACCAAGAAGAGTTACAACTTATGTGAATGTCTTTGTTAGATAAAATATATTTTATGACATTTCATCCTGTGCTTTAAAATAAAATTGCTCTTAACGTTGGGTATTGTTCGTTATTTAATTATGACTCAACTGTTTATTTATGTATAAAACTGAAATATCTAACTAGATATTTAACAGTACACTTGGTGATAAGCTCTTGACATTCTACTCAAATGACAAATGTAAAGGGGGTTTAGAAACCATTAGAAACCTTTTTAGGGGAGGATCACCCCAAATGTAGGTTCCATTAATCCAGAAATATTCTCCGATATGCAATCATTTTAAATATGGCAGAAAGGGTTGATGTTTTGGTCACTGTTTATAAACAGTAAAAAACAAAAAAAAAAAAAAAAACAAAAAAATATTAAAATATAACAATTATATAGATGTTAGATTAACTTACATAATTAGATTTGTAAACTAGTATAATTTATTTAGGTTCATCACAGACTTAGATTGGATTATTATATAGCAGGGGAAGCCACAAGTTAAGGAGACACGAACATTAAAGGGCTTACATTACCTGTTGGTTACAAAAAGGTAATCAGTCATAAAATATGGCTGACGAATAGTAAGATTTCTTTGTGTAATACAGGCATACATCTATTATTACATTAATTCACTACTTTTGGTCGCATTGTAATGACCACATTTCCTGCAAATGGCTGTGTCGACAGTGGGAGCAGGGACGGGGTTGTCGGCAAATCCGTTGTTTTCGGAGTAGACACCATTGGAATGGTCAACGGAGCGGGATCGGTTGGGTCGTGGAGTGTTTTCTTCTCCGTCATCACTTTCCAACACCATCTTCGGTTCTAGAAACAGAATACCCACGTGTTGTTATAGTTTACAGAAATAATTAGTATCTTTGGCACAGCCATGGATGTATGCGTGTTTGGACGGTGCTGGGAAACAAACAAAATCATATATGGGGAGGTGAATATGTGTTCCGTAACATTAATATATGTGTCCTGAGTGTACAGGTAGTGTGAATAAACATAAACACAAATATAAGTTACACATAAATAGTTAAAGAAGTGTGACATATATGCAATGCTGGGAAATGTGTGAACATATAGGAGGCATAAATGTATAGCAAATAAGTAGAAAGTGGTTGTGGAAATCTTTTGCAGAAAAAACGTGGTGAAATAAGCACAGAAATATCGGTGAACACAGTGTAAAGACGTAGTTCTACCAGACGCTATCAGAAGAGTCCTCTTCGTCCTCACAGTTGTCCATGATCGCCACCAGTTCCAGAAACATAATGTTCTTTCAGACTATTACAGCGCCAAGAACCTCAGTCCAAGGCATAGTGATTCTTTCCTATGCCTTCGAAAGATATTTCTCTTCTCCGCCATCACTTTCCACGATCATCATTGGATTTAGAAACTGAAAAATGTGCAAGAGATGGGTTTCAAAGTACGGATAGTAGAAGAGTTAGTGGTACTAATAACGGCCAGGTATCTTATCACCTCCGTCATAATTTTTAACGATCATCATTTTCGAGTCTGAAAAAACCGAAAACGTCTGTTAGATTACGACATTTCTTGCAAGAAACTACAAGTTTTAGTGATGGATGCAGGATAGACATTCAGTAGGATCTTTGACTTCTCTATCATCACTTTTAATGATTTTCACACTACTGAGACACATGAAGCCTACTAAGGATGCCATGATAAGAAACAAATATTGCGTGCTTTGACTGGCGTAGCTGGCCTCCCCTTCTTCCGAGTGGATATGACTGAGATTAATGCTCTAATCGTAATATACATATTTTGTTCTCTTAGGACAAGAAGCTTAGAAATTGCATCTAGTCCTAAAAGTTTAGGAGCCACCTTCTGTCCAGATACATGAGGAAGAATTTAGGGAATTTAAAACTAAATAAACTTAAAACAATTGTTTGACATTTCAAATTACAGTAAACTAAACAAAATCTTAAAGTAAAAACGAATTAATATGTAAACTAACAACTCATACACGAGTGACACTGGGAAAGAGAAGCAGCGGCAAGGACTCATGGCAGGCAGGAGCGGAGATAAGATATGATGATCTTGATAAGATACGATGATCTTGATAAGATACGATGATCTTGATAAGATACGATGATCTTGATAAGATATGGTGATCTTAATAAGATAAGATATGGTGATCTTGATAAGATAAGATATGGTGATCTTGATAAGATAAGATATACGTGAACTGATAAGCACTCATAGTCTGATAAACATAAATACCACATCAATCTGTCATCGGCTCTTACAATGCCAATGCATTGCCGGTTTCGGCAACAGTAAGGCCATTACTATTTACAGTCACTCGGCCTTCATGACGTCATCAAAAGTTATTAAAAACACAACCATAACACATATAAGACGCAAAGATGGACAAACTAAACACAACAGGCCTGCTCAGTCCAATTTTGACAGTGCTTTGTGCAACATTAAAACATAATAAAATTGCAACATCTATCCAGTTAATATTGCATGTTGGACACGAAAACAAATTACATTTTCTGGAATCTACTGTTGAAAAAAGTAACAAGAGATTAAATTACAAGATGTATGGATCACTCATATCTTATTACCCATCCTTACAGAAAAGTTGCCTACAATGTGGCCAACAGATTAAGTACCCCTTGAAAGGTCCGAACACCAAACAAATAGCACTATCCATTGGACATCCTTCTTCTATCATTGAATACCCCATAAATAAATTTTAAAACTCTAGAAATATTAATGATGAAAAATCCACTGATGAATTCAAATATTTTTCAGTTGTCCAAGACATGCCTATATTGTTTAACACGACAAGAACTCAACATACAAGGCATCGTGTATAACGTAAAACCTTAAAATAAGTTTAACGGCTACTAAACAAACCCCAATCGTTGACAAGTACAACCATATACAAATAGAACTTTGTGATTGCTCTTCACATTATATTGGCTACAACCAACTTTAAACCAGCGTAATATTTTACGGAGAAGACATTTTGTGGTCGGATTTGCGGCATTGTACTATAGTAACAAACACCTGTAATTTAATCTACAACTCGACCTATTCTCTCATTTACGATTTTCTTCAGACTACTTGCGGGCCATCCCCCTGACGTGACAAAATATGGTAGTTACTTCAAAAAGTAGATTTATAGCTGCAGTAATGGTGTACCAAGTGTTATTGCTTTCAGTTTAATCGTTCGGGAATTATTAAGCCCGTGCGGGACTTTTTCACACCATGTATGTGTGCGTGTGTGTATTTATTTATATTTATATTTTCAAAGAAAATTATAATTGTTTCCATACAATATAATAAATACAATGTACAATAAATATAATGTAACATAATATAATACTAAACTTGAATGTGTGCTAAAACCAAAGTGTTTAAATTTCCAGTTTAAATGACTAGTTTTTGTCTTGTTACAAATAATGTTAAAATTCCGCATACAAAAAGGTAAAAATGTGGATATCTAACTGAACAATCGGTGACTTCAAGTAACTAAGTTGCGTAATATAAGTTTTAACCAGTTTAAAACACTTAGTATGTTCAATTCACCATAAGGACCTAAGTATAAGCCGAAAGGGTTTATAATAGCTAAAGTAAAGGAAATAATTTTACCAGATGAAGTTATGGTTAAGAAGCCCTCTCTAAGATTTAACCTGGGGACCAATGGATTAGAGGTGACATTCCAACCACCAATAATTGCCAAACAGGTTGCTTGTAAGGACAGCGGTCACCCATCCAAGCAGCAACCACGTTCGATGTTGCTTGATTCGGTTATCTTACGATTACTGCTGTGCAGACCACGAACAATATATAAATTCTTAGTAACCAAATCGGAGAGAAAAACCTAGAAATAGCGAAAAAACGCCCTGTCTACAAAGCAGGAAATACAGATAACTTGACTAGGATTTCTTTGATTGGAGGTAAGCTCTCTTACAACCCCAGTATATACTACAAGTGCACTTGGGCCATTCAACACAGAACTAAATTTATAGGAATGATATGTGTTGTCACTTATCTATTAGTGAAGGCTACCTAAACATAAAACACGTAAAACACGGAAATAAAAACATATCAATCTATCCTATCATATCCAAACATATCCATCAGTGCATAGAAACAGTTAGTACAAGACGATGGTACCGGTTAAGCTGAGCATTCTTCATCATTTGAGTTCTCACTATCCATGAGGACCCCGATATCAAGCAGAATCTCTAGAGAAACAGAAATCTGAAGCATTATGGCAGTGCTTAGAAACAATTAGTACAGGACAGTGGTATCGGTTAGGCTGAGGATTCTTCTTCATCTGTGACCTCACTATGCACTATGATCTCAATATCGAGCAGAATCTCTAGAGAAACAGAAATCTGAAGCATTATGGCAGTGCTTAGAAACAATTAGTACAGGACAGTGGTATCGGTTAGGCTGAGGATTCTTCATCATCTGTGACCTCACTATGCACTATGATCTCAATATCGAGCAGAATCTCTAGAGAAACAGAAATCTGAAGCATTATGGCAGTGCTTAGAAACAATTAGTACAGGACAGTGGTATCGGTTAGGCTGAGGATTCTTCTTCATCTGTGACCTCACTATGCACTATGATCTCAATATCGAGCAGAATCTCTAGAGAAACAGAAATCTGAAGCATTATGGCAGTGCTTAGAAACAATTAGTACAGGACAGTGGTATCGGTTAGGCTGAGGATTCTTCATCATCTGTGACCTCACTATGCACTATGATCTCAATATCGAGCAGAATCTCTAGAGAAACAGAAATCTGAAGCATTATGGCAGTGCTTAGAAACAATTAGTACAGGACAGTGGTATCGGTTAGGCTGAGGATTCTTCTTCATCTGTGACCTCACTATGATCTCAATATCGAGCAGAATCTCTAGAGAAACAGAAATCTGAAGCATTATGGCAGTGCTTAGAAACAATTAGTACAAGACAGTGGTATCGGTTAGGCTGAGCATTCTTCATCATTTGAGTCCTCACTAGCCATGAGGACCCCAATATCGAGCAGTATCTCTAGAGAAACAGAAATCTGAAGCATTATGGCAGTGCTTAGAAACTATTAGTACAGGACAGTGGTATCGGTTAGGCTGAGCATTCTTCATCATTTGAGTCCTCACTAGCCATGAGGACCCCAATATCGAGCAGAATCTCTAGAGAAACAGAAATCTGAAGCATTATGGCAGTGCTTAGAAACAATTAGTACAGGACAGTGGTATCGGTTAGGCTGAGGACTCTTCATCATCTGTGTCCTCACTATGCACTATGATCTCAGTATCGAGCAGAATCTCTAGAGAAACAGAAATCTGAAGCATTATGGCAGTGCTTAGAAACAATTAGTACAGGACAGTGGTATCGGTTAGGCTGAGCATTCTTCATCATTTGAGTCCTCACTAGCCATGAGGACCCCAATATCGAGCAGAATCTCTAGAGAAACAGAAATCTGAAGCATTATGGCAGTGCTTAGAAACAATTAGTACAGGACAGTGGTATCGGTTAGGCTGAGGATTCTTCATCATCTGTGACCTCACTATGCACTATGATCTCAATATCGAGCAGAATCTCTAGAGAAACAGAAATCTAAAGCATTATGGCAGTGCTTAGAAACAATTAGTACAGGACAGTGGTATCGGTTAGGCTGAGGATTCTTCTTCATCTGTGACCTCACTATGCACTATGATCTCAATATCGAGCAGAATCTCTAGAGAAACAGAAATCTGAAGCATTATGGCAGTGCTTAGAAACAATTAGTACAGGACAGTGGTATCGGTTAGGCTGAGGATTCTTCTTCATCTGTGACCTCACTATGCACTATGATCTCAATATCGACAGAATCTCTAGAGAGAAACAGAAATCTGAAGCATTATGGCAGTGCTTAGAAACAATCAGTACAGGACAGTGGTATCGGTTAGGCTGAGGATTCTTCATCATCTGTGACCTCACTATGCACTATGATATCAATATCGAGCAGAATCTCTAGAGAAACAGAAATCTGAAGCATTATGGCAGTACTTAGAAACAATTAGTACAGGACAGTGGTATCGGTTAGGCTGAGGATTCTTCATCATCTGTGTCCTCACTATGCACTATGATCTCAATATCGAGCAGAATCTCTAGAGAAACAGAAATCTGAAGCATTATGGCAGTGCTTAGAAACAATTAGTACAAGATAGTGGTACCGGTTAGGCTGAGGATTCTTCTTCATCTGTGACCTCACTATGCACTATGATCTCAATATCGAGCAGAATCTCTAGAGAAACAGAAATCTGAAGCATTATGACAGTGCTTAGAAACAATTAGTACAGGACAGTGGTATCGGTTAGGCTGAGGATTCTTCATCATCTGTGACCTCACTATGCACTATGATCTCAATATCGAGCAGAATCTCTAGAGAAACAGAAATCTGAAGCATTATGGCAGTGCTTAGAAACAATTAGTACAGGACAGTGGTATCGGTTAGGCTGAGGATTCTTCTTCATCTGTGACCTCACTATGCACTATGATCTCAATATCGAGCAGAATCTCTAGAGAAACAGAAATCTGAAGCATTATGGCAGTGCTTAGAAACAATTAGTACAGGACAGTGGTATCGGTTAGGCTGAGGATTCTTCTTCATCTGTGACCTCACTATGCACTATGATCTCAATATCGAGCAGAATCTCTAGAGAAACAGAAATCTGAAGCATTATGGCAGTGCTTAGAAACAATTAGTACAGGACAGTGGTATCGGTTAGGCTGAGGATTCTTCGTCCTCACTATGCACTATGATCTCAATATCGAGCAGAATCTCTAGAGAAACAGAAATCTGAAGCATTATGGCAGTGCTTAGAAACAATTAGTACAGGACAGTGGTATCGGTTAGGCTGAGGATTCTTCTTCATCTGTGTCCTCACTATGCACTATGATCTCAATATCGAGCAGAATCTCTAGAGAAACAGAAATCTGAAGCATTATGGCAGTGCTTAGAAACAATTAGT
This sequence comes from Homalodisca vitripennis, assembly GCF_021130785.1. Lineage (NCBI taxonomy): Eukaryota > Metazoa > Arthropoda > Insecta > Hemiptera > Cicadellidae > Homalodisca > Homalodisca vitripennis. Next base: position 147,648,057 of record NC_060215.1, read on the forward strand.
ACAGGACAGTGGTATCGGTTAGGCTGAGGATTCTTCTTCATCTGTGACCTCACTATGCACTATGATCTCAATATCGAGCAGAATCTCTAGAGAAACAGAAATCTGAAGCATTATGGCAGTGCTTAGAAACAATTAGTACAGGACAGTGGTATCGGTTAGGCTGAGGATTCTTCTTCATCTGTGACCTCGCTATGCACTATGATCTCAATATCGAGCAGAATCTCTAGAGAAACAGAAATCTGAAGCATTATGGTAGTGCTTAGGAACAATTAGTACAGGACAGTGGTATCGGCTAGGCTGAGGATTCTTCATCATCTGTGACCTCACTATGCACTATGATCTCAATATCGAGCAGAATCTCTAGAGAAACAGAAATCTGAAGCATTATGGCAGTGCTTACAAACAATTAGTACAGGACAGTGGTATCGGTTAGGTTGAGGATTCTTCTTCATCTGTGACCTCACTATGCACTATGATCTCAATATCGAGCAGAATCTCTAGAGAAACAGAAATCTGAAGCATTATGGCAGTGCTTAGAAACAATTAGTACAAGACAGTGGTATCGGTTAGGCTGAGGATTCTTCTTCATATGTGACCTCACTATGCACTATGATCTCAATATCGAGCAGAATCTCTAGAGAAACAGAAATCTGAAGCATTATGGCAGTGCTTAGAAACAATTAGTACAGGACAGTGGTATCGGTTAGGCTGAGGATTCTTCTTCATCTGTGACCTCACTATGCACTATGATCTCAATATCGAGCAGAATCTCTAGAGAAACAGAAATCTGAAGCATTATGGCAGTGCTTAGAAACAATTAGTACAGGACAGTGGTATCGGTTAGGCTGAGGATTCTTCATCATCTGTGTCCTCACTATGCACTATGATCTCAATATCGAGCAGAATATCTTGAGAAACAGAAATCTGAAGCATCATCTTAAGTGCTCTTAGTGTATTATTTTGTTGGAATATTGAACTTGTATGATGAAACAAATGTAATTTAGACTGATGTAATGTTTAAATGCTTCTGCATTTTTTGTCGTGCACAAATTTGTAGGGGGCTGTTCAATGTTATAAATATAAATAACATACATAAATGCAGATTATAATTTTAACAAAAATAAACACTACAAACAATAAAACAACTCTTGAAAAAAAACATAAAACAATATAATCTCACCGTATTAGGCGATTTTTTATGATATTTCTTGTGTAATTAATCGTATAAATTTAGTTTAATTAGACTGTAAATAAAATAAAATAAATAACTGCATCACTTTTAATACAAGGTGAATCACGATCCGTGCGTATAGATACAGTGTATGCAATAAGTATTAAAATTATTACGTTAAACTGCAATGAACTGAAAAACCCAACAATTTTCTAAAGCACACAGTTCACGTATTTTATATTGAATAAAACAATGGAATAAGTAATATTGAATTGGCACTGTCGTTATTAATTTATTAATCCAAAATTAATATTTGAAAAAGCTTTAATTTAAATTTCGCACTGTTTATCCTGCAGGTTTGGTCTTAAATGAACACGAAATTTTAAAGTAATATTTAAAGCTGCTTGACTAAAATTTTCTACATTGTATAAACATATTCTATAATTCAAGTTATTCGATCTTGTTCAGAAGTCCTGATACAAATAAAGTTATTGAGCGAAATGTTTAAAAGTTTGAACGCAAAATATTATCTGTGCGCGGTATCCATTAATTTCTTTGAACGACGTTTCTCAAAAACTTCAAAAAATCGACAAAAGTGCCGAAGATGCGATTTCAAAAGTTTTATATATGACGTCACCTTAAAGTGACGACATTTCACCATAACCTCATTGGCTAACCGCTGATAAAGCTAGTTCATTTATAAACATGTATATAATTTTATTGTTTCTCTTCTCCGAATTTACCTACCATATTATGTAAAACAAATTTTATTTTCTTCATTCATTTTTTAAAATCCTGAACAATGAAATGACAGCTAAGGTGTCATTGCGGTGTCAATGCGGTTTTCGGTTGGATTTCGTTATTTTTAAAGAAAATTTTGGACACCACTTTAAGATGCATTTCTAGATACAAGAAAAATAGAAATAGTATTTATTATTCCACGAGTAGTGGTAGGACTTTTAAGTGGAACTTTGCGACACCTTCTGGTCAAGTTCAAAGAACAATGTTTGAAGATAAGTATATGAAATTTTTATTTTTATTCTGGTTGGATGGAATGGAGTATGATTGGAAGTAATGTTATTTTTGTATAACAATAATTTACTTTCGAAAACATATTAAAACCTGGTGGTGGTGGTGGTGGTGGTGGTGATGTGTGTGTGTGTGTGTGTGTGTGTGTGTGTGTGTGTGTGTGTGTGTGTGTGTGTGTGTGTGTGTGTGTGTGTGTGTGTGGTGTGTGTGTGTGTGTGTGTGTGTGTGTGTGTGTGTGTGTGTGTGTGTGTGATATTCTTATATCATTACGCTCTCTTGTGTCCCAAGAAACATATACAATTCGACTTATGCCCAATTTCCAATTCCGCACTAAATCTCCATTAGACGACTTCATGAATAGAAAAAGCTTAATTGCCGTGCATTCACAAGAAATAATACAATGAGTCAAATTCAAGCATAAGTTCACATTTATATTAATCTCAAATCCCAATTTTAAAAATAAACTGTAATTATATACATTTCAATAAAACAAGCACAACACACATAAATTACTGTATATTCAAAGCCTTTATGATAATTCTGAAATCAAGAAAAAATATGACACCTTGAACTATAAATTAGAATCCGCTTATTGAAGGAGCTGTGTGGTAAAACGTCTAGGCTACACATAACATGAATGTAGAATATACCTGTATTAGGTTAGCTTTCCACAAAGATAACAAGGAAATATAACAGAATAATAGAGAACTAAAAGACAAATTAAATTCATAGTAAAATAAAATTCGAAAATTTAATATCGTAAAACCATTTGTATCTTCTCAATTTTACTTAGTTTAATCTTTACGAAAAATGTATTGATCATGAACTCTTTACCTGGCTCTGAGTCTTCCTCAACCGTGCCTGGCAAGTCGCTTGGGCCCTGACCTGGGTTGAAACCTTGGACCAAATCCATCCTCGAGTCGAGTGAGAACTGCTTCCCCGACATTAGGATACCTCGAATGCGTCTTCTCATAGCTGTCAATAGCAGACTATTGTTGAGTGCGGGCTTATAAAGCAAACTAAGACATGTATAGCGTGCGAAACGTGGTATTCAAAAACCGTACTTAGCTACGAATGGGAGAACGAAAAATGGATGACATTTTCATGGACTAACCTTTGGTTATTATACATCGTACAAATAAAGTAAACAAACATAGATACAAACATTTTGGATCTAAAATAATGCAGCTACCTGGTGGAAAGGGTTGATTCAATTTGAATGTTGAATTTAGCTCATCGAACTTTTGTGCATCGGTAAGGTAGCTCTTTCTTACACTACTTAACTTGCATGTTATACTTTTAACATACATTTGATCTATTGTGATACAAACACGAGTAACAATTTAAAATAATACTTATTCCAAAACCCTTCCTGCTTTGTCCAAGCCTTCAAATTATTGCTCATCTCCTTATCTCATATCTATACAAAAATTAAATTGCACAGCATTGGACTATTCTAAATGAATGACTGCCATTAATTTGTGCATTACTGTGTAGGTTCCTGTCCTAAGCCACCAAATTTATGTAATTCATCCCTATTTCTCGTTGTTACGAATTAAACATATTAAAATATAATATATATATTTATGTATCTAGTTATTGAACTTCACCTACAAATCATGCGTAACTTAGTGCGGCCAAATATAAGTAATGCAATGAATAATAAATAAATAAATCTCATTTTTAAATGAAAAATATTCTAATTTACACGAAAGATATGGCAGCAGACAATTCTAGGCCACTTTTGTACTCCAATATAGTCAGAGAAGTTGTGGCAAGCCGGGCCTAAAGTCGATGCCCAAGTTGTCCAGCAATTTCTGCACCCGTCTTGGAGAACAGTTATTGACCTTATTAAGAAGGAGAATCTTGTAGGGTTGATAACCTTAGGGATGTTCTTGACGTTCAAAATATGGAAATGGTTTACTATGCATACGTGCAATCTCTTTTTGCATTTGGGATCATTTCTTGAGGGCAGCTTACGCGTCTAATCTTGATCCGTGTTCACAGTTTATAAATCTACTTTAAAATTAGCTTTTGAGAAATGCCATAGATATACAATCTCCATTTTATTTCAAGAAACTAACATTTTTACAATAAGTCAGCTTTTTATAACATTTCTTTTAATTCAAATGTATAAACGTTGAAATGATCTTTTTCAAGGAATTCAACACACCAATAACACACGTTATTATAGATCTGCAGGAATTATATCTGCAATTATCTGTCTTTTTTTAAAACCAACTCATACTACCCAGCTCACGTACATTTTGTAAATATCAGTAAACAGTTTCAAAATTGTAAGTTAATCGGTGGTTGTTGTCATTGTCTACTGAGAATGTAGAGGCAGTGCTGTCTACGAACTACGGGCGAACAGTCGAACCTGTGTATGGCCACCCCTTCCTCCCTTCATCATCCGTTATAACTGCGGCGTCATCATTGCATCCTCTGTTGCGATCTTGTTACCCTTTTTGCGTTTATATCCTATTGTAAACTACTTTTAACCTAATAACACTTCACGCTTTAACACTTACACATAACAATTACACAATTGTTACCTCTTTCATTATATTTACAATTTATAAATGTTAAATATTCAGTCCGCTATTAATTTTAGCAAAAGAAATTACTCGGGTCTGCGCCAGGCATCATAACCCATGCAGGCTCATTTTCCAACGACAATGCTTTTCTCTATGGCGCTTCTTCTTTTTTTGTTTCAAGCTGCTTTTTGTAAATAAAAAAAATTGAGATTGCAGTATTGTAAATGTAGTTGGGAAATAAATCAATTCATTCATCCTCTGACCAAGCGCCATAAAATCAGGAATAACTGTTTGTCACCCTCAGTGAATGTGGGCTGGGCAGAAGACAGCCTACACAGAAAGAGGACGAGTCTGAAGAAGTCGTGCTTTCTTACCTCATTCAAGCAACTATGGGCTTCTTGGCACTCATGACTCACATGGTGACAGAATTCGCAGTTTGTTAACGACCCAGATGTCCCCTCCTGTCATTTTGATGGTGGAAAAGTATAATTAGGCTCCTCCATCGTCCCGAGAAGGATGTTATCGTTTCTTCTTGCTTTATAGTCTCTTAAAGCCCTACCTCCACGACTATAACAAATAGACGGGAACAATCGTACTCTGAATTCCTGTGAATCTCGAGGTCACTTTGTGCCACCTATTGTAGCGTACGTAAAGGTGAATAAAAAGTCAGGACTCCTCTATTTTTTTAGAGTGTATATAAGGAGATAACTGTGGAGAGGAAGTGCTAAAACTCTCTGCACTTAAAATTAAATAATAACCAAGAAATTTAGCTTTACTTAAAAGTGATATAATCTGTCGAGCGCCCTCACTGCCTGTGTTGTGATAACTACCACAAATAATCTGTCTTATTTTTACCAGGCTAAGTTAGAGCTAAGAAGCACTCTCTAACACTTAATCTGGGGACCAACGGCTTAAAGGTGACTTCCGAACCACCACCAACGGCCGGGCAGACGGGCTGCTTGCAAGGACAGGATCGCTCAGCGGTCACCCATCCAAGCAGCAGCCACGCTACGTTACTTGATCGGGTTATCTTGCGATAACCGTTGTACCCACTACACTGCGCCATTGGCAAGACAAAGGCGAAGCAACAACTGCTTTACTACAAAATAATCTCAATTTTTGTGCTAAAATAATTGATGTTTACGAACATACCTGGGCTGTCTTTAGCTTGCACGCTGAGTAAATGGCTCAAGGGCAAAGATGGACCACCAAACTCGAAGATAGCTGCGTAGCTGCCGTTCACTATTTTCGGTGACATTGGCGAATTGGCTAGAAGTAAACTGGATCCAAAATCGGCATTTCTCTCTCTTGTTTCTGAAAATAGAAACATTATTAATAAACAGATCCCATTTATTGCTTAAAAAATATCCGAATGCTTTCTTGTTTCCGTCATATGAGTTATTTTATAAGTTCTTAAAAACATCAAAAGTCCATCAATCTGAATAAGACTGTAATTATTTTCCAAAAACTATTTCAGAGCATTAAAGTTTGATTTAGTGTTACCGGTTTTCAAATTTACGCTTAGAAAATGTTAAATATAGTTATTTAATTCAATTAATATTGTTAACCATAACACATATTTATATTATACTATTGTACTGATCAGTTGTTTGAACAGAGCACCTGATTATTGTTTTACGTGCATAATTTATATAAAGTGAAAAATAAAATGGGCTTCAGAGTTAATCACTGGGGGACACCACAAATTACGTTGACTGCTGGGTCATTGATATGGAACCACATCCATGCAAGTTGGAGCCCGTAATTACCCCGTATAATCTACAGTTATTTATTAATCTAAAATAATGGTAATTACAGGATTAAGTAATCTAAACATTCAACTACTACATCAATCAAGTATGTGACCGCACTAACGCTTCAAACCCATTTTCTTTAAAATAGCACACAATGTATGCGATATTATTTCATGAAAACACTTATCAATTAATCTAAGAATAATTTTTCATAGATTGAGTTCGTGGTTGATGATATGAATATAGACCTATAGTTATTTGATTTTGTTGGGCAACTGTTTTTTAAATATATTTTAGCCGATGCTGAAAATGAAATTTCATTCACAAACAGGCCTATTTATAACTAAGTAAGCAACGTCGAATCCTTCTGGATGGCCAAACTGAGAAATCAACATCTGCCAAGTTTTTGGATTATAGGATTTTACATCAAAATCCTATTCTAAAATTATTAACAGCTAAAATTCCCTTCTATGAACTCAATGCCATTAAACGCAACTAAGAAAGTTAAAAGACTTCCCACAATGTGGGTATCATCCTGGAATTTTTCAAGTCTATTTTTGCTGTTTTATAAAATAATATCCAATGCCATGTTACAGTATGTATTTGAATCATTTATGCTCTCCTGATAGTAAGTTTTAGAAGCTCTATTTAACGTCTATGATTATCGCAATTACTCTAAACAAAAACATGAGAATGCTTCTTTCAAAAGATACGTACAGCTGGAGCATTAAATTTGGCTTTGATCAGTGTTGTGATGAGGTTCTTGTCCCTTACTCTCCATATTCTAAGGAAGCTAAGATCTATCACCTGTGAAGTGGAGTTACTGAACTCAGCAACAGCTGATTAAAACAGAATAATAGCTTAAAAAAGTTTACGAAATTTGTCGAACAATAGAACAGCCATTATAGTTGTCAGATTATTATAACTTTATCACGCAGTCTCCTACGCGAAGAAACTAAACAATGTCGAAAAAAAGTAACACATTTATGTCCCTTATGGCTACGGCCATACGTGCGTTTTTTCCCGCGGTAAAGTATCTTGTGTTCCCGCTGCTTGAAATCCCGCCACGAGGTTCGGCCACACGCCACACATGGAAAACCGGAGTATCCACGAATTGTCTTAGTTAGGTGACCGTCCATAGCAGAAAACATGAATATATTTAAAGTGAGTTTAAACAAAAATACAGTGACAGCTTTGTGTGCGTTGGTGGTTGTTCGCCGCCGTCGCAAGAGAAAATACTGGACTCATCCAATTGTTAGTGACGATGTCCAACTCAGCTTCGCCTAGTGTATCCGTTGCTCTTGGAAAATTGTTCATAAAATAATAACATATCTGCAACATTTATAAAACGTTTTCTTTATTTAAAATGCTATTGTTTACAGATGAAATAATTGATACGGGCGCGCTGCTTGGGCAATACTGATCATAAAGTCGACTACGGGGCCGTTTCAAAACGGTGCGTTTCACAACATAAAGTATTATTTAAAACTATTTACAAACAGGAAAGATGTAGTATTCTTTAAAACGAAACAAAAGAGGTTTCAAACCTCCAGTTTCAGACACCAAAGTTGTTATTTGAAGTTAAATTTGTGGCTGTTTCAAATGGTCAAGTTTTTAAATGTCAAGTTCACTCAACTTTGGAACAGCCTGTGGGGTGCATTACGTTCATTTCAGGCTCTATTGAACTGCCTAGCTCTGTACTCCAGGAATGCCCTGTACTCTTAGTTCTCGTGTTTGAGGAATACAGAAAATAATCTGTGTAATGATCATCATTATATTAAGTACAAAATGATAACTGATGATGAACTAAATAGATTTCTGAACGTGATAGCAAAATAGTTATTGGAATAAAACTGCTTTAAGACAATGTTAGTACTATATCAGTCAAATTTTATAACTTTTCCTTTTGAGGTATACAATTTAAGTTAGAATTGTTGCTAAATAAATAAAACATATCTCATTAGAAATTTAGTGTAAGTAATATAGTAATTAGATTAGCCAGTATAATTGCTTCATCATTTGAAGAACACGCAATACTCGTATATTGCAGTGACGGCAATTTTAATTGTCATCCTATATTATTAATTGCACTCTCTTTCGCTGACTGTTTCCTGCTGATAAACAGGTACTTCATATGGACGGCATACAGAACTCTCCTCAGATATCTGTTGGCTACTTGAACCATCTCTTCATTTCAATTTACAATAGTTGGACTGTAAGCTAAGTGGTGATATTAATTTCATAACGGAATTAAACTTTTTATAAATGAAACCAAATATGCCACTCTCTGAAGGTATAACTTATTACGTATTATAATATTTTAACAATTTAATTTTCAACCGTTTTTATTTGGGTCTAATTTCAAAACTGCCTAAATTGCTTACTTTAAATTTTTTAGTTTCAAGTGGAGTTATCAAAAGAAGTGTTAATTACTACTGTACTCAGGGGAATTATCTTAAAATGGTATGAGTTAAAAATAAAACGATATTTACGTAACCCAAAATTATACTATATTACACTCTTTAAAAAGCTGTACTTCGAGGCCTAGAAAACAATTCTTCGATATATGGTTGCATAGCTCCAGTAACTAATAATTAAACTACTAGTGTTTTAGCCCAGTTGGAGTCCTTAAATTTGAGTACGTATATATTATCTTAGTAAATCACATATTATGTAATATGATGGAACCCTCTGATAATTTTGAGCGGAAGTAGGCATATTTGAGATTCGTAGTATTTAAGTGTTTATGTACGGTATACTTTTAACACAATTATAAATAGTAGATTATGCGTGATGAAAGAACGAAAATAAATAACATATGACATATCATATTTACGATTAGTTTAGTACCCTTAATGGACATACATATGATTGATTCACGAACTATCTTGTTCACCGTCTTTGTACATATATTATTTATAGTTGGAAATTATGGACATCTGTATACAAACAAGGAAGCAATACAGTGTATGTCATTTATTTCCAATCTCTGTTAGTCATTCTCGAATCAAAAAGTTGACATAACTGAGTTTAAAAGTTAACCATAAACTAACCAATATAGAGTTACAACAACGGCAATTGCATTACATTTTATGTAGATAGTTTATGTTGGCGCTTACGCAATAAAGAAAATGCCTTAAACACAACAACTTCCAGTTATTATTTCCATAAAAACTAAAAACGTTCAGGGTATTGCCTTTTTTTAACCAAACAAGTTTGAAAACTCATAACTTACTATTACTAATTGCATACAATTACTCATTGCATATTATGACAAAAAAACGGGATTGTTTAATAAAACTATATGGTTTAAAATTATTTTATGACATTAAGTTTACAAATATATTAGAGTGAACTTCAGTAAAATTATACATTTATTTATTGAAACTTCTATAACACTACTTATTAAAACTCAATGTTATTTACATATTACCTTAACATTGTTCAAAATATTTTAAATGCTAGACTTCTCTAAAATACAAAAAGTACTAACTAAAATAAAAATAAAAGTATGTTATGTTTTGTACAAATGAATATCATCATGGAAATAATACAATACACCTTTCTTTATTCCTTACATAATAAGTTCCAAACAAAGTATCTTAAACTCAACACCCGTATAGTAACAAAAAACTCTCAAATATAATACGACAATTTTTAGTGCACCACATTTTTAAAATATTAGTGGCGCACGAAATGTTTTTGAAATGAAATAAAATAATATATAAACTAAACCTTTACAATTTTTAATATTTGTATTCGAAAAGAGTATATCATAGTTTTAAGTTGACAAAAAACTACCTGCAAATTTAGTTTTGGGTATGGTAACAAAGTTAGTTTTTCTTTAATCATATTATTTCATTAACAATGTAAATTTATTTATTTTTACAACAACAAAAAATATAACATAGTAATGATAACTCCGACTATGTTTTAATCTTGTCCTGTCTATAGCCAGCCATTTTCGTTACAGAGGTATGAAAGCAAATGTGTTTTGAGAAATAATAATATAATTATAATAATAAAACAGAATGTCTTAATATGTAACAGTAACACAATGCGTATGATCGATGCTGCGTTTATAGTGCATTTACTTTCATCTAAAAATAAACACGAGGGTAGGTCGGTGTCTAAAACAAAGATAGCTGCAATACAATGCTTTTTAAAAAGATAATTGAATCAATAATGAGGTTTCTAAACCTATAATATTATTTTATGTTTACGTACATTCAATAAAAGGAAACTTGACATTACTTACTGTATATTAAAGTTTAATTACATGTTTGACTGAACATTCAAAAAAGTTAATAGATTTTAAATATAAGTTAGTTTGGTTGTGTTTATGGAAAAGGTTTTCTGGGTAATTTATTACTCTTATCTTTTTATTTCATTGGACTATTTATTGAACAGTAACAGTATTTGCATAAATACTCAAAGTACCAAACAATCTTGTTTTAATTTGCGTAAAATTAAGTTTAGAAGTTTAAAACATTGGCTGAGCATGGCTGCAACTACTGTCGAGTGAAACGCCTTCAAAATTCGTGAGGCAACATTCACGGCAAATCTGGAACAGACTTTACTGGACCGTATGAAACTTGACGTTTTGAAAACTGGTCCATGTTTAATACAAACTATTAGACACGTAACGTTTTGGAACTTTACATTATAGAACTCATTATTTTTTTAAACATTTTAATTATAATTTAGCCGTCTTGAAACTGTACGATTTGAAATCACAAGTCTACCAAAATAATAATATTAATAATCCCTTTATCGGATTTAACAATACATGACATTATATCGCACTCTTAAACTTGTATGAATTTTGTAAAATCCATGTACACGTTTTCTAGCGGTCAGACATACATTTTATAAATTCATACAAACGCATCCATTCCGATATCAGGCCCAGAGTTTTTTCTTGATTTCTAAATTTTCCAGTGGCTCATCATGAATTCTTCAATAGACTAAAATGCTTTAACACCAAAAGGCGTTTGAGACGAGTTCTGAATTGATTTTGGTTGTAGTAGTTTTTACACTTTCAGGGAGCTTGTTGATTAGTTTGATACCAACCTTATTAGTTAGACACTAATTAGTGTTGAGACAACGTCAGTCTGTGTTGCAGTGCTCTGAAGTTGCCTTGCCTCTGGTTTCATATTGGTGAACGTCCCGGCACAAACCAAGACAGTATAGAAATATAGATGAAGGGCAAAGTCAGCAATCCCAGCTCCCTAAAAGATTCCTTGCACGACACTTCATTCTGACAGTTTTTGTTTTGGATTTAAAAACTCGCTCCATTTTGTTTTTGAACGAGCTTCCTAAAGTCTTATTCTATACGCTAAATGTGAATGAATATGGCCATAATAAACCATATTAAGACATTTGAAAATATACCTGAGGTAACTCCTCTATCAAGGAGCATTCCCAATAAATTCGCGGAATTAGTCTCCTCTAAAAGGTCTTCATCCACAAAAACAGCTGGGCGCACTGCACGATTTCGCTGTCGGATCTCTCCGAAAAATGAATGATATTAAATTTGATTTCGACTAGTTTGTTTTCAAGTTCATTTCCGAAAAGAATTGTATGCATGAATTAAATTCTATTAATAATAATATTCTTTGTTGCGTGAAACAATTACAATATTGCACGGCATGCGTCAACGTAACTGTATAAAATACATAACTACATCAGATAAATGATATTCGTCAAGTTAAATACATACAACGCAATACAATATTTGTATGTATTAGAACCGGGACCGGGGGTTTTGTGGTTGTTGTTAATTTCAAAAATGTTCATCCCAGCGGCCCATCATGAACTCATCAGTTGAGTGAAATGCGTTTGACATAAAAAATGTTTTACTCGAGATTTTTTAAATTTTTTTTGTTTCATCGAGTTGTTTGATGCCCGCAGGGAGCCTAATGATTAGTCGACTCCAACTTGTGATGGCAAGTGTTCGAAAGCTGCCGTTCTGTGCTGTTCGACTCGAAAGTTATCCCTGCCTCTAATCCCGTATTGGTGGACATCCCTGCCCCTTTCCAACTCGCATTTAAGTCAACAGTACAGGGCCACATCGAGAATCTATATTCTGACAGGGCAGAATATAGTATAGAATCTATACCCTGTCAGGGTATAGAATCTATATCTATACCCTGACAGGGCAGGGTCAGCAAACCAAGCTCTCTAAAGGCATCTACGTACGACTCTCTGGGGTTTAATTTTGAAATAATTCTGACGGCTTTCTTTTGAGACCTTCTGTGAATGATGTGATCTCCAAATACTGGAGGGATTTATTTTTGAAATAAAAAGCTGAAATAAAATACTAACTTACGTTTTGAATCTGATGTTACTGCACGTCCCATAGATACTGAACATTGCACTATGTTGCACGTTTATTGAGAATGTCGAAATGTTATCTGTTTAAATAAACCACCGCTCTGAGGTTGAAATGTTTGTAGGAATGATCACACACCCCTCTACACCCCGCGTCACGCATAACCCTACGATTAACCAACCGGCCGCGCACACGGACTAAATAACTTCGTCTGTACAGTTAATAAAATCACTAACTGTATTAAATTCATTCACTGTTGTAACCTTCTTCAACACGTTCTTCTCCATCAGTCAATAACGCAAATTTGTCTGCGTTAGTACAGGAGTCTGGATTTTGCTTCAAAGTTTCCACTTGGAAAGCTTTCTCGAGGAGTTGTTTCTTAAATTTTAAGAACAGCAAGGAAGTGATTAGATTTTACTCGGTATAGTTATAAAGTGTTTATAGGTCGGGTACGCGTAAAATTTCAAACAAATGAAAAAAGGCAGCGGACGGACTGCAGTCCTTAGAGGAATATGTACATTTATTTACCCAGCTTGTATTTAAGAGGCAGCACTGTATTTATTCACGTTAAAGATAAAATATTAATATCTCGGTAGAACTAATTTTACATTACTTGCCTTGGTACAAGTACGAGTAAAAAGTCACAGTTCAGTCCATCGTCTGAGCTCCATTTCGTGGAACAATGTGGGAAAGGTACAGGTGACCGCCTATCGTTTAGGAGACCCAGTGAATAATATTACTATTTTAAATAAGTAGATCAGCAAATATGGTTAGAAAACCAAAAGTTTTAAAAAGTATTTTAAGATCATTGATTTTTCTTGGGCCAAAATTTATAATGGAGTTACTGCAACACTTAAAAAAAGCAAATAATTTGAAATATTTAAATTTTTACAAAAAAGTGGTTACTTTAACACGAAGACATAGTGCCATTATCAAATATCTTACAATAAACTAAAAATACTGTAAATGATTGAGAGCTCTGTTTGTGTGATAAGTTGTTTTTGTTTATAATTTATATTATTAATATAAAAGAGGGTTGGATGAATAATGACTACAAATACATTGTAATTTTTGTTTTGAATTATTTAGTTTAAGCTGTGTTAAGAGTTAGTTCTGTTATTTAATTATTGTTATTTACGCGTTCATATTTATTACAGTATTGTTATTTCGGATCAGATTTTTTTTTCAATAATTTTTAAAATGTTTTTTAGACCACGTGTATTTCTGTTGTTTTTGATGATTTATTTTGTTGCTTATATAGATTTAGTCATAATGTACGAGTTTATGCAAAAAGAGTAATACCGCATAAGTCCGATACATTTTTGTATGAAATGTATAAAAGATGGACTCTGAGATGTGAAATTTTTCTTCTGTATAGCTAGCCTTCATGATTGGCTAAGGAAGGTTAGTATTTTCCATAATTGAAAACTGTAATAATTGTATGATTTTTTAGATGGAAATACATCATTATTATTATTAAAAGAAATATTTTTGATCGGACAAGTATAGATTTTGAAAAGGCTTAGTAACAGACAAGTAAGTTTATGCCATATTTAAAGCTAGCAAAAACAGAACTTAAAATTACCCCATTATAATTATTTTTTATATTTATTTAAGTTAAATCAAGGTTATCCTGTCATTTTAATAAATATCAATAAATTTCGTAAAAGAAAAATTAAAACTTTAAGACCTTAAGACTAATAAAAAAAACTTAAGACTCGCCACTGCTTTGCAGTGTTACCGATACCAGCCCCACAATAAACGGCAATGTTCCGAATTAAAAGTAAGGGCGCCGAATTAAAAATTTTAATAGTTGGCGTGAAAAAAGTAAAAAAAAGGAAATAATGCCTTATTTCACCAGACGAAGTTAGTGCTAAGAAGCCATCTCTAGCAGTTAACTTTCTTATCTGTCTCGTAAGAGTCTATTTAAATTTATAGCAATTCGTTCCTTTATACTCACTAAACAAACTATATCATATTTTACAAAATCAATTATGTCACGTTAATGCTCCCGTACATTTGGTTCCAGGGATTACAACCAATACTCACACAAAGGAGATGTGACTGTAATAGCACTCGGATATGATCACATCATGTGGTCGCGCTTTTAATCACATTACTTGATCAATCATTGGTCCAGTAGAGTGCTGCTAAGTCTGTCTACTGCATTGGTCGGAGGGCACTTTGAAGGTTATATTGTTCGCGATCACTTCTAACACAATCGATTACTCTAATGGAGACAATCTTTTTATTACCTCAGTAAAGTTTTCACCTCTACTAATCACATTTATACGGGTTAACTGTAACTAAGAAATTAAAGTTTTTACAGCAATAAGGTGCTGTACCTCCTAATGGAACTTTGTGCCAGGAGATGACGGAGGGCGGAGCGAGGTCGGTGCTCTCGGCGATGACCTCGTTTGCGGTGCTCCTGATCTCCATCCAATCTCTCATGATGTCATCCAGGGTTGTTTGGCTCGACGTCACTGTAAACCTTATCACGTACTTTCCTGCAACAGACATGATTGTGACGAATGAAGCTAAATGTCACGTGAATGGCGTTATAAATAGCTATATGTGTAGTGTTTTATGTTTCAGCAACTGTTTTTTTTTATACTGGATAAAGCAGACCACGGGTACGTTATGTAGAGATCATACCAAGTAACTGCAACACTTTTGCAAAGGTTCACATCTGGCTGTGTTATACGTTCGAATTAAAGCTGCACTGGTTCACTTATATGCGACAATGTGGATGACCATGGGCGTCACAACACTAACTGCAAATATCGATATATTGGGGTGGAAGGGTTTTTGTTCCCTTAGGAAAAGACGCTTAGAAATGGTACATAGTCCTAAAAGGACCTTTGCACTGCTTCTGGAGCGACAGGATATTCTGGATGAGTAAGGGTGGTTGTAGGACCGCATCCTGCCGAGTTCCACGAGGAAGGACTTTGAGCATCGTAGTCATGACTCCTTGGAAGAAAGGAAGGCCAGCTCTGTAGCAGGCTCTCCAGTCATAGCGGGCAGGGGATGGCACGCTATTGTGTCTAGACTAGCAACTGCCTTTAACACTGAAGGAGCCCCCACCAACTCCAACAGCCATACCCCGCAATAGACACACCTATCGAACTACACTTGCACCCAATATCTTGACTTTTCGGATAGTGACGCTACAGGACATCCAAAAGGTTGCTCAGATGTAAACTGAACGGTATAAACTAGCCAGAAGTGAACCCTCCTGGCAGAGGGAAGGAAGGTTGGATTGATAAGTGTAGTCGACTGCGGAGGAAGCAAGCTCAAAGGTGCTAACAAAGTGCAGAGAGGTTTCTAGCTTGTTGCCCCAAGTGAAAAAACTGCAACACTTTTCTTTCTCGATAACCCCTAATTTGTCCCAAGAACTCACTATTTAAATTATTTCAAACTTTTAAAATACTCTAAAATAATCATCTGGGTTGAAGGTGGGTTTTCAGCGTTTTAAACGTAAACATGGTGCATGCAATACTTCATAAAAATATGTCATTACACTACATTTTGTTAAGAATAAAAGTTAATTACTTTTACCATATATTACCATTTCTTAACTGTATTTACAGGGTGTGCCTGAACGTTTAAGTATTGTGTCAATCTGACTATAATATGTCAGGATACCACGTTTAATCAAACTTATTACTGTGGTATTGTTTCTGAGAATAATAAATAACAAACATAATAAATATAATATTACATTGATATAATTTGTATTTATTTACAAATGTTGAGTTTAGCTACATATTGCCTTCGGCTTATAGAAGCGACTGAATTCCGACACTACCAAAGAGTCGACTCCTGGAATCTTAAATCATTGTTTATTTGTCATTTTTATCCTTGATGTAGTTGCTTTAAATAAGATAATATCTCCAGGTATATTCACGTCTTGTTGGTGAATATACCTTACACTTACAGGTTGCTGTACAGTGCAACCTACTCTGAGTACAGCAAAAACTTATGTGTCAGTTATATGTTGGAAACAGTATGGAGCTGCTTATACCACTAACCGACAACATCGAGATATTGGGGCGAAGAAGATGATCGGTAGGTCTAGTTTACTCCTGGTGGGGGAGGGAAGCTTTAATGCTATTGCTGACCTAAACATGGGGGATTAATGATTTACACGCTTTGGCTGGAATAATCAGAAGTGGAACTGAGGTGACAATAGCCTCCTCTTCTTCCAAGGTCACATGACTAAGAGTGTTCTCGCGGTCCCTCCTGAGTCTCGAGGGGGTAGGCGGCCCCTACCTCCAACCTTACTCATCCTAAATCTCATTTCACTCCGGAAGTAAGGGGAAGGGTCCTTTCAGGACTAAGTGCAATGAAAAGTTTCCTCAGCTTCCCGTCCTAAGTAAAAAATATGAATTTTGAGTTTAGCTCCAGTTCACCTTCCTTTTATTGCAGCGACTTGTATCAGACACTGTCTCAGATTTGACTCCTGGAATCTGAAGTCATGTTTGTCTGAAGATAAAAGGGTAAAGGACCGTGTAAAGGACGCCTTTTCCTGGTCCAGAGGTGTAAGAATTTTTACCCGGAAGAGTCCCGGAGAACCTATGAAAAAAATAATCTGCATGGAAGACATCGAACAGTTCATTGGGAGGAGTTTTTGTTTATGTAATTTAATTACATCGTTTAAGTTTTAGCATTATAATTAAGTATATTATTTATTTTTACATGTAAATAAGGTTATTATGTTTAATTGTTGTTAGGGCGATTATTGAAGTTATTATCCTTAATTTTTATGGCAGTAGTAAACATGTATGGTAAGTTATTTATTCATTACGATTTATATACTAAAAAATATATTGATGATTCTCTTCATAACATGTACTAATGCAAGAAACGCGAGGACAATTTTTGATCCTAACATTAGAGAACTAAACCAAATAAAGAAAAATATAAGTATAATTGTTATTTGTGACACCTGGATTGGTGCTGAGGAGGGTGAATCTTAGATAATGTAAGGTTATAATATTCATAATTGTTGTAATTAGACTTATAGATCCGGAGGAGTAGTTTGTTATGTAGATAACAAAATAACGGTTATCAAGTTAAATATAAATACAGTTACAGCAAATATAATTGCATTATTATCTGGATGTTTGCATTGCAGCATTTATTCGTGTTTTGGATCGCCCATTAGAAAATTGTACTTAAAGAAATCTTTAGTTCAAAAGCACTTTTAAGATGACTATTCTGCTTTAAGTGATTCGAGGTTACATAAACGAGTAGCTTACTGGTAAATTTAAATATTCAAGAGAAAATTTAAGAGTAAGTCAAAATCACTTTCCAGGATAATTTTATACAAACTAAAAAGGTTCGTTTCCTTTTTAAAGAAATATATAATGTTTTTAAGTCGTAGAATGTTTATACTTCCGAAAGTGTGTCTTTTTTCAATCGCTCATTTAGGTATAATGGCCCTACATTTTAATCAATTTACCTACAGTATAAAGTTGAGAGAAACCCTTAAAAAATTGAAAAAAATGAATTTTGTCTCAAAACGATAACTTACTTTTTGTTAAAGGAATTAAAAATGTTATTAAAGTTATTTTATGTGGGAAGTGGTAGTACAGGTATAACTAACTTTTAGTATGTGACTAGGCACATAATTCGTAGAATTTTGAGAATTCTTTTTCTCAAACACTTGTTTAGATACAATAGCCCTAAATTTTGTAATTAGTTTCCCAATTCTATAAAGTTGATAGACATTCTTTAAATATTTGGAAAGACATAACAAGTAATTGTTTCTCAAAACGAGTATGCTAAATGTCTTACATAGAAGCTACATTGATAACTACAGGATTTAATATAAATAACAGATTTAATTTGTTTTATTTATATTTTAATAAAAATGAGTGGGCGAAAAATTCTAACAATCCAAAAAATTATAATTTATACCCTAATTTAAAGGGAACAGTAAATGTTTAGCTTAAGACTGCAAATAACCATGTAACATAACTTTAACAGATAAGAGATATATAGGTAACTGTTAGACGCCACAAAGAGTAGCTCAATAGAAATTTACAAGATTTGAAGTGATGTAACTTTTTTGTTTGTTTTTGTGTATATAGTTTGCCTCCATACTTAAAAATAATGTGGTCTGGGTATTTTCAAAGATGTTTGTAATTATGATCATTGCCTGTTGGAATACATTAATATTAATTTTCCAGTATTATGATTTAATTAATAAGCAACGATTATATACAACATGCTTAGGAAACACTATGAAAACACAAACAGTTATGCTGTGCTGCTATTCGAAGTGGGTATTGCAAATACTATAAGGTGCGATTTTAAACATCCTCCGTAATCTATACCTTTCAGTAGAGCAGGCACGCAATGGATGTTGCCCCGAGAGTTGAGTCTCTTCAAGAGACGTTCTGTTAGCAGATTTTCTCCCCTGAGTCGGATGACAACCAACCCTAGGTGGCGGGGGGCAGGAACCTCGAAGCGAGGATCTGCAAGGACAAGAGCCTCGAAGTTCTGTGCCAGACGAACACCCTGTACAACAAAAAATCTATTAATCCTTGCGCAACATCCCTAGTTCCAGAAAAAAGTTGAAATTCTTTCAAAGTTGATATTATGAATTAATGTTGTTGTTCTAATGTTCATATATTTGGTGAGAAGGATTGATTCAATATGAATGTTGAAGTTATATACATTTTATATTCCGCTCAGTGCAGTGTCTGAAATCTAATACTGTCACATGCTGACACCTGAAATCTGGGACCACGTTTGTCTGAAGTACAATCAGTGCAGCGTCTGAAATCTGATATTGCCACAGACTTGACTCCTGGAATCTGGAGCCACGTGTTTTCGAAGTACTAATCTCGAATGATGGTTGACTGATTGGTTGGTCTGCCAATTTAATGTATGTTGCCTCTATTAATTTCCTTTTAAAGAAATGATGTTGGCTTCATCCCAATACATAATCCCAATACATATGATGGATTTCGGACCAACAATGGTGTGCAATTTTTGACTTTTCTGTTAGACCCTGTCTTGTGTTTTCTTTGTGTTCTTTTTCCTTACGTTTAATGGTCTTTTTGTCTCGCCTGTGTATTCCCTATTGCAACTACATTTTATACTGTAAACACAGTTTTTGGAATCCCTGTGTGACATTTTTTGGTTTCTGTTTTTACGATACTTTGTCTAAGAGTATTGTGTGTTTTAAATGTTGTACTTTCTACCTACTCTTCCAATTTACTCTTCTAATCTAAATCTGAGAAAGAGATCGGATTTAAAATCTCGAAACGTAGTATTACAGATTTTTTGTATCACTGAATGATGGTAAATGTCCGGAAAAAAACCTTTTATCAAGTGTTGTAACATGTTTGAAGTTACTTAAACAGAACTTACAAGTTAACATGGCCGTTTAGTGGTGACTGCATTCATTGGTCGTGCGCACTTATGAGTGGTTTAAACGTTTAAAAGAAGATGAACATATCAAACGTCGAGCAGTGGTAAAGATCCACGACCAGTCGAAGTGTGGGAATTAGTGACAGAAAGAGATCTATTAATTGTAGAGGATATCAAAACATATCACGAATTTTGACCAATAATTTGGGTTTGAAACGGGCTTCTGCTAAGCTTATCCTGAAATTGCTTTCTCCTCAGCAAAAAGAAACGCGTGTTTTGACTGGTAATAATCCCATCTAAAGGTCTGAAAATATAAAACCCAACAACTAATGGTGAAAAACATGGGTTTACCAATACTAGGAGCACAGCAACAGTTTATACCAGGAGTGTAAAAACAGGGAATACCAGGAGTACATAAACAGCTAATACCAGGAGCACAGAAACATGCAATACGAGATATCTATTTGTGTCTCACCTCACGGATGTGGCTCTGGAGCCCGGTGATTCCATACCTCCTAATCACGAACCACAGTTTTAGAGCTCGAAACCGCTTACTCAGCCCCACTTGCCAGTGCTGTAACAACAACTTTAGTAAGTACTAAGTATTAATCAGTCCTAATGTGGTTTTTGGACATGTAGTATCATTTTTTCGGGCAAAAAACTCGTAGTACTGATCTTTCAATATTAGTTGCTATATCTTATCAGCTACTGCCACAACAACATGGAAGGGAATTGAAACTATTATTTGAAGATATGATTTTGTTCGTTCCAAATATACTCAATATTATAAATAACATAATGATACAAACCGAAAGGCTCATGGATAACAAGTCTAAAAGATTACTTAAAACGTTATCAAAATTATGAATAAAATACACAGGTAATGAATATGTAATAATGGTGTGCAAAATAAATGAATGGTTAACTAACAATTTCAAAGCTTTTCAAATTAAGTTATGATTGAACATATAAGAAAAAGAATGGACATTTTTTTAGTTGTTTATCACTTGTTGTGCTTGTATGAAGGGCCGTACTCAGCTTTTTCGACACGGTCCATTCAAATGTGGGGGACCCTCTGAAAGCTCGGACCCCGGTAAAATTGTCCGAAAAAACCGGTCGGAGTACGGCCCTGCTTGAATTAAGTTAAATGTTTAATATGTAGTACGATAGCATGTATAACATTATTGGGAATCTACAGACATAAGTGCATCTCTGCGGGTCTGATGTATTGCATTAATAAAATATTATGACCTGACGTGTCAATGTATATACGCATTTACAATATCATAAATAAATAAAGTTTATTAGTACACTCTTTCATTATCTTAAAAGTATAAAATAAAGAAAAAACTAAATATATGGTCTTCATGTTGTGAGATTAAATGTTTGATTATGTTACTAATATTGCAAGATTTTACACTCTTGGCCCATATCAACCGGAAAAGGCGTGAAGCTGGTGGTGCAAGTGTCAAGTGAAACACACTGGTAATCGAAGGCCAGCCTCTTCAAACACCTAATCTCAATAACTCATGCTTGACGTGGATTTCAAAAGTATAAAGAGGAGGAGATTCCAATCATTTTAAGTGAAGTATTTATAACTTGCCATAAATAATATGAGAAATGTAATAAGAATTTGTTGCAGATAAACCATTATTTAATTGTAACGTGGTAATTCCCATTCTAGAAGAAGCTCACTTATGGGAATGAGGAATTACTTGAAAATGTTATTGTAATTTTGTATATGCCAATTAATAAATTCTTAATTTAAAGATTTCTAACAGTTAGTGCACCCAGCAGGGATCACTTCTGGCAGTTTTATACTTTCTTGTTGAACCTACCACTGGACACAGCAAAAACCGATGTGTCACTTAAATCTGGGTAACCTTGTGGATGTCCAGGAGCGGCACATCACTAACCGCAAATGTCGAGATTCTGGGTTGCAAGGGCAAGTCGATAAGGTCTAGCCTACTGTGGGTGATGACTGTTGGAGTTGGTGGAGTTCGTTCCCTAAGTATCAGATGTTCTTGCTAGCCTCAACAAGGGTGTGCCACCCTCTGCCTGCTTTGACTGGAGAGGCTAGTTCAGAGCTGGCCTCCCTTTTTCCAGGGGGACATGACTTTGAGATTGGTGCCCTAACTCTTCCTCATGGATCTCGAAAAGAGGCGGCCCCTACCCCCTACCCACTAACCTTACCCATCCAGAATATACTGTCACTTCGGAAGCAGCGCTAATGTTCTTACAGGAGTAATTGCAATGTATAAGCTTCAAAAAGACAATGTCTCTCGGGGTTCGTCTGCATTTTAAAAATCCATCTTCAACATAAATTTATGGGCAACATTCAATGTCTCAAGGACACTTCTAAAGACACCTCCTCATGCTAAAATTCCAAAATGATAACATACCTAACGTAAGCAAAATAAGCCGATTTATTTTCTCAATTCTTAAAAATTCCATTCATTTGCCTGAATGCAAATATAAGTTTCCTAACCATATTTTAACATATTTAGATCTGATGAGTCCATTTTCTTACAGTAAAAATGCACCGAAATATTTATATAAATTTACCTTTTTGACACTTTTTACTGCACAATTTACGCTTTGAAACTTATTACAAGTATGCATTAAGAGTTTGTGCATACATATTGTGCTTACAAGGATAGGCATGAATTTAGTTTTCGATATATTAAAATATAGAATTTTTTATCTAACCATTTATTTACCATCATGACATTGTGTAACGATTTTCCTCGTACTTCTGGCTGTCTTTTCCTTCAGGAACATAAGAGTGTCGTCGGCAAATGAAAATAATTTTCCAAAAATATAATAACTTGGATATTTTAGTTATATAAATTAAAAATAAAATAGGCCCGAGATTATTGTCATGTACCATTCAGTAGTTCACCGGCAATACATCACTGCTGGTACCGCATAATTATACAACCATCGTGATTAACACAATTAGACAACCCTTCATCCATGCGGGAGCGTTGGCATGTACTTCGATTGTTTCTAGCTTTTTCAACAATTTCGAACGATCAACAGAATCAATCGATTTTTAAGACCAAAAGACATCAAGATTGGATGGTGCCTAGGGTAAATCCGGGAGAGATGCCGCACATTATTAATTTATTTAATATAAAGAAGATTTTTTTAGTTAGTATTTTTTAAACACATAGACAAACTAATTTATTTTGAAGTCAACGTTTGTACACATATTTTAACACCTAAAAAACTATTGTAATGCGGCGTATGTACCTACACGCCGAGAAACTTGCCGCACCACGGTTGATATGCCGCTTGCTGAGAATTATAATTTAAGGTGGAAACTAAAACATAGCATAGTCAATCAATCTATTTTTATTACTTTTTAAAATCAAATTATAACATGTTTTCAATGTTTCATGTACAACATATGTTCAAATCGTATTAATAGGCCTATTCAAAGGAATTTATCTTTGTTTTTGTTTTCCCTTCCACAGTCAACACAAAAATGATCAAAAATGCATTACGGTCATCGTGCAGCCAAACTTACATGATTCACAACATAGCTAGTCACACTTTGTGTTCTCTTCATAAACTTCATCGCTTTCCTTGCATATGTCCATGGATGACCTTTTTGGTTTTATAGTTTTAGAATCAAGGTTTTGGCATCAGCTGTATAGTATAATTTTCTTTTTGTAGCCTGTTTAGCCTCTTTTCGCCTTTAGCCTGTATTTTCGTTGAGCTTCTTTTTCAGATGTGCCCGGTTGTCCTTTGAAGTAAGCATGAATGGCTTCCTTCTTTGTTCTTTTAGTTCGTTTTTGCGTGATCTTGGCATCGTTTAAATCTTCAAGAAGCTGTTCCTCCGGATTTGGGTTCGTTGTTGTCTTTACATCTAATGGATTAACTCAGGTTTGGGCCCATTTTTCAAAGAATTTGAAACACTTAAACAATTTTAAAATTGACCTTGAGTACATCTGTCTTCAGAATCTGGCAAGTAGTCTAGAAGAATATATTTTTTAAGAGAAAGTGCCAGTAGCTCTAAAACCACTTGTGCCGTTTCCTACTGATGCTGTTTTCCCACATGCTTCACATATCAAAGGGCCTAACTGATACCTTGTAAATGAGCGGCCAACATGTTGTTCAACCCAGGTATTGCTAGCAGTTTTAAAATAACCTTGCAATGTGCAGAATAAAGCCTTATGTACAGGCTGTAAAGCATGTGTTGTGTGGGGCGGTAGGCTGACCAGAGTTTCTTCTTGACCTTCAGCAAGTTCAAGGAGCGTGGTAGAAGAAACGTGGGAGCAATGCCCATTCAGAATCAAGGCGTTTCTTCCTTATGCCTTTCGGGCAGGAACACTTCTTCAACCCATTTATTAAATAGCTCACTATTGATGTGTGCGTGACTTTGGGTTCATAAATACTGTGGATTCTGCAGGAAGTCCATCTTGAAATTCAGGTTTTTGATTTTTCCCCTTGTAGATTAACGTTAAAAGGAGAAATCTACCTTCAGTTGAATAACAAGCCACTAAACTCACCGTGTCACCGTTTTTCTAATGAACTAATTTTATTAACTACCTTTGCTCCCTTTTTAGCAACATGCACCCTTTCCCACTTTATTAATGAGTTGGATTCCACTTTCATCCACGTTAAAAATGCTCTGAGGCTTATTTTTGGAGTTCATATCGATCAACTTCTCTCTGTAGGAGATTGTAAAATGTGTCTGCTGCTTCCCTACCAAGTCCTCTTCCTCTGGCTATTGATAATCCTTCTGCTTTTCTGATTGGTAGATGTAGATTTCGATGCATAAAACTCCAAAGCCAATCATATCCAGCAATCTTCTTTTCATTGTTGAATTTTTGGCTAATACCCAGGTAAACTGCAAAAATTCATATGCCATTTTCATCAAAGCTTCTTGATCAGGACAAAATCCAGCATCACCAAGTTTTTTATGAGGTTCACGAGCCTTTCTTCATTTACACCTGAGGCTACCTGAAATCCCACAACATGATTTAGTGCGGTTATATTGTACCCTGTGGTCAATGAGAGTTTATAAAGTGAGATTTTTTCATACATGTTGATGGGCTGTGTAACATTTGACATTTTATAACTTTAACTAATAACGCCTGCCAAAACTGGGCTTGTGTAACATTAAAAACGACCTACCTGTAGGGGCATGGCTAGCAGCATTGGTGTTACCATTATCAATCGTTTTTTTTTCAAAGTTCAAGCGGGTACCGCATAGTATCTTTCTGTCACCTGAAACTATATTTCTCCTGCTTGAATCATTGTTATAGCTTCCTTCAACCTCTCCGGATCCCACAGGCCACGAGGTTTAATCCCCGGTATTCTCTTGAAG
This sequence comes from Homalodisca vitripennis, assembly GCF_021130785.1. Lineage (NCBI taxonomy): Eukaryota > Metazoa > Arthropoda > Insecta > Hemiptera > Cicadellidae > Homalodisca > Homalodisca vitripennis. Next base: position 147,673,603 of record NC_060215.1, read on the forward strand.
AAGGTTGGCATAGCATGAGGCCTAAAATAAATTATTGTAAATAATCACAGTTTTCATTCTTATCCTTTATACATTTATTAATTTTCAATTGTTTCTGAATAGAAAAATATATAAAGTTAGTTTTTTTAAATATTTTATAACATTTTTAAATTTAATAATGCCTCAATTTTATATCAATACTCTTTTATGGAGCAAAGATAAGTATAAAAGTAATAAAATAATGTTTAAAAAATTTTAAAGTTAAAACTGTTATTTGATAGGTGCGGCAAATATCCCCTAAGAAAAAATGCGGCATGTATCTCAATTTGTACGGGAGAGATGCCGTACCATCAACGGCATAGCCTTGTCGACCAAGATGGCCGGAAAGAGGTTGATACACTCCTAACACAATCAACTGTTGCTGAAATGTCTTACACAGTTAAAACAACTAGGCAGTATGGCGTATATTACTAATTTAACATAATGCTGAAAAAGATGTTGTGAAGAAAACAGGGTCTTACCTCAATAATTCCATTAGACCTGGCGTAAAACTTGAGCGATCAAAACAAAACCACTTTTGACAGTAAATAACCGTCTACTGCCCAACCACAGTGCGCATCTGAACACACTCTGGCGGCAAACAGGAAAACTAGAGAGGGTGCGTAGTCTGTCCCATATGCGGTAAATTCTACCGGATTTACCCTATTTGAAATTAATTACATAGTTAACTATCTATAAACGCATGGGATACATTTTGTCATATCGAAACCCATACTGACGCTCGTTAAGAATATTTTTTATTTCTAGATAAAAAACTACTCTATTTTTTACGATTTTCTCAATTGTCTTCTTAAATACTCTCCACAGCGAGGTAGGACTGAAATTGTTAATTGGTAATTTCTTTTGACTCATATAGAGGAATAACGTTTGCTAATTTAACAGTCTGGAAAGTTAGCTGATGTAATGCTTACATTAACAATATGCAAAACAGGTGTACACAGACTACTAAAGTAGCTTTTAAGGATATCAGTCTAGGCTCCATCTAAACCCGGCGCCGATCCTTCCCTCAAACTGTAAAAACAACGTCGTAAAACATGATCAGCTAAAGTGTAAATGTGCAGCCTATAATCTTGTCCAGCGGTTCCCAACCTGTGGTACGCGTACCTCTTGGGGTATGCAAGAGGGTGTTTTTTGAGTACGCAAGAAAATATCAGCAATGGTGGAAATCGATATTTTAAAACTATTATATTGTGCCGTAATGAACCCTTGAACTGTCAGTGTGTGTGTGTGTGTGTGTGTGTGTGTGTGTGTGTGTGTGTGTGTGTGTGTGTGTGTGTGTGTGCGTGGTCCACACGTGATGAAAAGACAATGTGTTGATGTATTCTTGAGATATGGGTGATGATGACTATCAAATACCATTCTGCGCCTTGAATGGAGGGACTTTTCCTAATGGTAGTATGAAACCGACTATGTTAATGGGCCATTTGGATACAAATAATCCAAACACAAACAAAATTTACTTATTTCAAAGATTAACTAAAGGCCTTAATTTTTATTTTTCATCTGCAAAGAAATATAAGAATACATTCGAAGCGTCTTATAAAATTAGCTACCACAGTAAATTGCAGAAAATTTTATTTCTGATTGCACTATACATATCAGCAATTGTATGTTGGGTAAAGTACGTCAACGAGAAGTTAGAAAAATATCCCTTGACAAATAATACTATTTCATAGAGAACTAAAGAATGTCTATATTGAAACTTCAGTTGGTAAAACGTAATACCAAGCCCCTGGTTTTCTATGCAAAAGGGTGAGAGCACTTTCAAATTTCACAATTTTGCTTATAATTGCAAGATACTTTGATGATAACAACCTCGAGGAAAACCTATAATTTTGGACAAAGACCTAACTAATGATTTTAGTGCTAAAACAAAAAGAATATCTCTTAGAAAATGGCTAACAAATTCTTTAAAATAATATAATTAAAGCTTTGATACCTTTGAAACCAAAATCGCCTGTATTCTACGTGTTACCTAAGGCCACAGACAAAAATTACGCATTCATAGAAGAAATTCTACAACCTTTTGTCATGGAGTCACCCTTCTATCTAAAATTTTAATAATTATTTGGAAAGATTACTGGAAATTCTTGAACCATCTGATAAAGTAATATTGGTTACCGTTTACGTACTACACTAATATTGCGGGCGTCGAAGCAAATGAGAAATTTTTAGATAAAAGAACGAAAAATACTTAACTACTTCTAATTTTACCACTCATTTAATTAATATGATGTTGCCCATGAAAAATTTAAAGTTTATAGATCAAAATTATATTCAAGCGAAAGGTACAGTAGGGATAAACTGACTTCTTCATACACCAACTTTTATGGGAAAACTTGACAAAATTTAGCAACTCAACACATTCAATAGTTGGCTTGGTTTCGTATATGATGACATCTCTCATGTTTGAAATAATGGAATGGAAAATCTGAAACTACTTCTGAATCAATAAACTTACTACTTGTGTTTAATTCTACTATATTATATAATTTTAAAATGTCACTGAACAATGACGGATATTAGGCAACCACAATGAAAAAACGTGACTTGACTTCTTATGAACATACATCAAAAATAGAACATACATTTTCTTTATATATGCATATATATTACATTGCTAATAGTGCTTAGTATATTTGTCTGTATGTAATTTCCACTTTAAAAAATTGTAAATCATAAAAAATTAGGAATTACAGCATTGATTTGTATACTTATTTATCCTAATAGGACCTGAGAGATACAGTAAATATAAACGAAATTGTTAAAATGTTTTCAAAATGAACACTGTTTACAAACTCTGCAGGAAAATTATACTATGTATTTAAATGCGATAGTTAGAAAATAAAATTGTAGTGATCATGTGTTTTTCATACACAAGTGCATTGTAATAGCGTTTATGTTTATTTCAACTCGAAACATCAACGTGCTTAATACAATCAATTAGGAGTTAGACACTTAGGTGTTTAGTACTTGTGAACTTGAAAGAGGAAAGCAGACCTACCTTACATTTTTTATACTGAGTTAATGGTGCATACTAAAATTAAATTATAAAGTCAATATTTTATTGCACATGTTCTTAAGAGATCCATCAAAACTGAGCTATACTGAAATGTTAAAAGTATGAGAAACAGTGGGTCAAAATTGTGACGGCGCTGCTGACTATTTTTGACAAATATGAAATAAAATAAACAGCTGTTTGTATGAGTATTTTTCTACGTTTTAATGTAAATTTTTTACATTCGTACAGTCATTAAAAATGGTCATATTTTTCTTCAGTCTATAAAGGTTTCGAAAAAACGTTATTGTTACCAGTTTCCAATCGCATTCCGTCTATAACTAAGGCCAAATTAATGTTTAAAGTTTGCTTTTCATAATGAAGGTTTTTACAGCACACATATTTTTGGTATACAGGATATTTTTGAATACATTAGACATCGTTAAATTATCCTTTTACAAACTAATGAATCTAAAACAAAATTTTTATACATTTTGGAACAATATGCTAAAATACTCGTATGTCGTTTTGAATGTAAATATGTTAGGTATGTGTTATATTTGTATTTGTTATATCCATGTATATGCAGTTTATTATTATGTCTAACGATACAATAGGTTCGATTGGGCAAGAGAATACCCTTGTCACCGCGACCCTGAAGTTATGTGTTACTATGTTGTATTTATGTGTTAAGTGTTATATTTACGTGTTAAGTGTTATATTCATGTATATGCAGTTTATTATTATGTCTAACGATACAATAGGTTCGATTGGGCAAGAGAATACCCTTGTCACCGCGACCCTGAAGTTATGTGTTACTATGTTGTATTTATGTGTTAAGTGTTATATTTACGTGTTAAGTGTTATATTCATGTATATGCAGTTTATTATTATGTCTAACGATACAATAGGTTCGATTGGGCAAGAGAATACCCTTGTCACCGCGACCCTGAAGTTATGTGTTACTATGTTGTATTTATGTGTTAAGTGTTATATTTACGTGTTAAGTGTTATATTCATGTATATGCAGTTTATTATTATGTCTAACGATACAATAGGTTCGATTGGGCAAGAGAATACCCTTGTCACCGCGACCCTGAAGTTATGTGTTACTATGTTGTATTTATGTGTTAAGTGTTATATTTACGTGTTAAGTGTTATATTCATGTATATGCAGTTTATTATTATGTCTAACGATACAATAGGTTCGATTGGGCAAGAGAATACCCCTGTCACCGCGACCCTGAAGTTATGTGTTACTGTGTTATATTTATGTGTTAAGTGTTATATTTACGTGTTAAGTGTTATATTCATGTATATGCAGTTTATTATTATGTCTAACGATACAATAGGTTCGATTGGGCAAAAGAATACCCTTGTCACCGCGACCCTGAATTTATGTGTTACTTGTTATATTTATGTGTTAAGTGTTATATTTACGTGTTAAGTGTTATATTCATGTATATGCAGTTTATTATTGTGTCTTACGATACAATAGGTTCGATTGGGCAAGAGAATACCCTGTCACCGCGACCCTGAAGTTATGTGTTACTGTGTTATATTTATGTGTTAAGTGTTATATTTACGTGTTAAGTGTTATATTCATGTATATGCAGTTTATTATTGTGTCTTACGATACAATAGGTTCGATTGGGCAAGAGAATACCCCTGTCACCGCGACCCTGAAGTTATGTGTTACTGTGTTATATTTATGTGTTAAGTGTTATATTTACGTGTTAAGTGTTATATTCATGTATATGCAGTTTATTATTGTGTCTTACGATACAATAGGTTCGATTGGGCAAGAGAATACCCCTGTCACCGCGACCCTGAAGTTATGTGTTACTGTGTTATATTTATGTGTTAAGTGTTATATTTACGTGTTAAGTGTTATATTCATGTATATGCAGTTTATTATTATGTCTAACGATACAATAGGTTCGATTGGGCAAAAGAATACCCTTGTCACCGCGACCCTGAATTTATGTGTTACTTGTTATATTTATGTTCTATTAATTAATGTTGCTATTTGTAGTAAAATGTCTTTCCTCTTAAAAGAATAACCTCGTTAGACCACCTGTTTAGTGCTGAAAAGCAAGTTTGGTTTAATTAGTCTCCTACTTACCATGTAGTCAATTGCTAGACCTAGAAAATACAATAAATAGTTTGAGAAAAATAATAACCAACTTATTTTAAAAACTCGATACTTAGACCAAATAAAGATGTTGTTAATATACGAGTATGGGTATGGTTGGGCACGTTTTATTTTTAATTTCTCAAGAATATTTTATATACATTGAAAATAAGTTTCTTAAAGAAACAGGCCAGAACTCAAATAAAGTATGTTTTGTAAATTACCCCACTGTGTTTTATTGTTCTCTTATTTGTCACTAGAGAAGAATGTTTACACAGAAAATTAAAAATAAGTTCGTTTTTGCAAAATTGTGATATATCCAATTTCCCTTGAGTTGAAAATAAAGTTTGTATCTTAAAACGAATTTTAAGTGTATGGTTGATCGCTTGATTGCATACTAATAAAACATATGATATTCAACATCAGGGAGACCTTAAATACTCAGGGTCAGTCCTCAATTATATACGTATTTTATTTGTTCACTGAGGGCTATAGAGCTGCGCGGGTTACTTAACCAGCAGAAGAACGGGATAAGTTCGAACAGCAAAGTTTCAACATTGCTGATGAATGTGCTCTGGTTACAGCATTTGATTTGTGCTAACTAATTTTTGGACTGAAAATCTTAGACCATTCGGCGCTATTATTAAAAGAGACGCCGATATATCTCATTTTCAACCTCATTCTGCCCGAGAGGACGGGCCATAGTCATGTTCGAGGATCTTATCAAAGAGAATAAGGAGGAGAGCCGGTAGAGTACAAAGTCAGCAATACTGATAAAAGTGCTAAGGTCCCAAAAAAGCTAAGGATCTGAAGGACACCGGCTTTAATTTGAAACCGTCTCTTGATCGATCATTAAGGTAGTCCCGGGATTTGAAAGCATACCTGAGTTTTCGTGCTGCAGGTAAATTGGCTCCACATTGAATGTCCTGTGGAGAGCCTCACTGTTCTTGACCCTGCAACAGAAGATTAGGTTATATGTTTGATTTGTCTTAAAGACTGGAACACTATTAAATTCAAACAATTAATATCAGTTAATTTATGGAGAACATTATTTGTATTTGACTATGGATAGAAAAGTACACATTTCTATATATAGAGTTACACATTATTTATCATTAACTTAAGTGGTTTAAGACTCGTGGTTACCATTGTTTGCTACAAAGTAAATTAATGAATTGGGAGGAAGCAATCTGAGTTTACAGAAATATTTGATTATTAAATTTATATGCTGTAAATTTATTTTTTATCTTGTTCTCTGTTCCCAGCCTTTATCGGCCAAGAGTGTGTGTGAAGATTTTATCAAGAATAAAGAAAGTGGAACTACTTACATACGTTTCTTGATCAAAGTGATTTCGGTTGATAAATAATTTCTTTAACTTGGCTTGTGTGGCGATCCAAAATCCTAGCACTAAACTTGCACTACTTTCTTTTTTAAAACAGAATTGTTTTTATAAACCATGGTGAATATTGGAGGATAAAACAAGTTCTGCAAGATCGATTTAATGAGTGAAATATCACATGAGACTGCATTCTGCCTGTTTAATATAATACATACGAGGAATTTAGTGCGGTTTACATTCCAAATTGTATGATAAAAAGTTCAAGACAAAGTATTTATTCATAAACCTTAATCAGTTTGTTTTTGTAGTAGATGTTTAAATTAAATTCCATTAAACTATTAGCCACAATTGTCATTGATTTCTAACTGCACATGCATAATGGTTGGTCTGAAGTCCAGCTTACAGAGATGTCCTATCCACGAGTTAGAATAATGATTTCAAAGTCCACACCCCAGGTCTGGCCCGTGGGAAAGTTGCAACCGGCTTTAATTAACGAAAATTGAGAAACGAGGATGGATTTAAAGTAATGTCAAAGTAAAAGTCAAAGAAATTCTAATTTTACCAGGCTAAGTTAGAACTAATAAGCCCTTAACCTGGGAGACCAACGGCTTAAAGGCGATTTCCGAACCACTACCAATGACCGGGCAAGCGAGCTGCTTGGAAGGACAGGATCGCTCAGCGGTCACCCATCCAAGCAGCAGCCACGCTTGACATGGCTTGATACGATTATCTCCCGATAACCGCCGTACCCGCTAAACTGCGCCATTGGCAATTGGCATTACTATAAGAGAGGGAATAGCATCAACTAGGCTACGTAAACTCTGTCAGAAATTATCTTTTTAATAATATTTTTTGATACTCGCTATTATATTACTAAACTATTAAGTATACCTTTACTTAAATATTGGTCCCGGCTAGGTTGCTCGACCTAGCAACCTGATACAAAACACTTAACGTTGTTTCTGAAATTTGTTTGTTCTTAACACTTCAGTTCAGTTGTGACATTGTCCAAAAAGAGGAAAGTTGATAGTGAGTGCCAAATTTTTCATGATAAGTGGAGTATCAGCTACTTTGTTGTTGAAAACATCACCGCTGTTGTTTTATGTGTAAAGAAAAACTATCAGTGCTGAAATAGCATAATATTCGTAGATATTATAGATCAAAAGATTGTCAAAACTAATATTCTTAAAATATAGTTCAGTTCTGAGGGAAAAAGTGTAATCTTTGAAAAAATTGCACTCTCAAAGTGAAATTTTGAGTAAGAATAAACATTAGAACGACAGGGTGTTTGCAAGTTTCAAAAATGGTAAATACTAAGTTTTAAGGTTGACGGTGAGTTCGAAAAAAAGTACATTAAGGACTTAAGTACCGAAAACCAGCAAACATTTATTCACTTATCTTGGCTCCTAATACATTTGCACGCTCACTGGAATATATGTGAACTGACAGGCATTAGTTCCACTTTAAAGATGTCTGCAGAACATTTGAGTCACATTCGATTCCTTCGGATGACTTTATCAGCGGATTGCATCGGTGGATGACCAAGACCTGCTTCAGACCCAAATCAATTACATCGCCGATTGGTGTATAAAGAACAAAATGGCCTTGAACGTGGAAAAAATGTGTAACTTTGACTTTCCACCGTTGCAGAGCTCCCATAATACGAGAGTACACCGTAAATGACACCACTCTCAGAAGAACAGCTGAAGTTAGGGACCTTGGGATCACATTTACACAGTCTCTTGCTTGGGATCGCCATGTTGGTGTGGCTTGTTCTAGAGCCCTGCGCAATCTGGGTCTTATCCATCGCCTTGCCAGAACCCTCTCCAACCCTCATTCATTAAGGATTCTTTATTGTACCCTTGTAAGACCCCACCTCGAATACTGTGGAGTCATATGGTCACCTCACCAGGTCTACCTAAAGGACGCTCTGGAGGCGGTCCAGCGTCGTTTTCTCCGCCTCATCGGGACCCGTCTTGGGTACCGGTACCAAGAAGTCCCACTGGATGATGTTGCCGCCCTCATGAAGCTTCCTTCCCTCGAAACTAGACGTATCATGAGTGATATCCTGTTTCTTTGACGTCTAGTAACGGCTGACATCGATTGCCCTGACCTTCTTCAGAGAATTTCTCTCAGAGTACCAACCTGCGGCACAAGATCGCAAAACCTCTTCGTCACAACATCTGCACGAACCAATTACATGAGGAACAGCTCTATCATTAGAGTACAGAGGCATGGCAATTCAGTTTCTGAAGATCTGGACTTCTTCCACCCCTCAAGCATTTCCAGCTTCCGCTGCCGTCTCCAGAGCCTCTTCAATTAATATGTAATATTTTCACTATTTACTCGTTATGATTGTAATTTGGGTACATTTATTATTTTGTTGTTTAGTTTATTATGTCTAGGTTAAAGTGTTTCTGTTTTTAGGTATTGCATTGTAGAGTTTAATTTATTGTTATTTATTACTATTTATTATTGTTGTTGTTATTCTTGTTATTGTTCTAGTAGTAGTAGTAGTTGTTGTTATGCGCATTATCTATTCAATATTGATTATTGTTGGTTGTTTAGTTACGTATGTAAGTATATACATGTACATGTTGTATTCATTTATTATCTATATATCATGGGTATATCCATCTATATATTATTATTTATATTTATATATTATTATCTATTATTATTATTATTTGGTTATATATATGTGTATGTAAGTATGGATACTGGAGCATTTATTATTTATTATCTGATATTGTTTTAGGCATGTAAACAGTATTGTAATACTATATAGTATTGTTGTGCACCACACTTTGTAAGCACTGTAAAAAATGGCAATGCCGTTAAATAAATAAATAAATAAATAAAAATAAATAAATAGACAGTAAATAGACAGTAATGAGTCAAAAGATGTATCCTGTTTTGCAGAAGTGGTTCTTTTTAATACGGGTGTAAACATTGATTCAAAAATGGTAAATACTAAGTTTTAAGGTTGACGGTGAGTTCGAAAAAAAGTACATTAAGGACTTAAGTACCGAAAACCACTTAAGTACCGATAAACCAATCATCAAACAATTGGTTTATGCTCATTCTATGGAAATTCATGTTACTGGTACATATATTTTCCCAAGGTAAATTCATTTGTTTATAAACTCCCCCCTGACCAGAACCCCCTTAGGGTAACAATTACTTTTGGCTCTAAATCAGGCTTAGTAGGATATGTTTTGAATGCAGTTCAAGTCTTTTACTTGAACAAATTGACAGTTTATGCATTATCTTTTGGAAATTGAGAGTGAAAATTCATACGTGCCCTATTGTGTGTTCTCAAAAACCCGGATGTCTCAAAAAAGAGTTATCCGATTATTTCTTTTATTTTCCCGAATGGTTTATCCGTTATACTTTTAATTCGATATATCTAATGGTGTATTTATTTTTTAAGTTGGGTGAAGAAGTGAATTAATGGGACTGACGTTTAATATAAACATGTTTCCCTCATGGGATTAGGCTTTTTCCCCAAGCCCCCGTACTCATACATATTTTTTAATAATATTTTTTAATTTCTTATAAATAAAAATACAAGTTAAAAATATCTTGTACACATTGAAACTAAATTAGTTATACAATGTATAAATGGCCACTTAACTTACCACATGGCTGTGCAATCGAAGTGGACCATCAACCACTTGCTAGGGTTGAAGGCAAAGGAGTCGGCATAGCTTATGCCGCTCAGCCATTTGCGAAACTCAGGACAAATGAAAGCACTGCCCGCATATGCCGCGTCCACGTGAAGCCACAGCCCCTCTCTGTCGCCTGCCGACAAGGAGTGAATATTAAGAGGTCACCTGTGGTCTGGTGATTATTTAATATCTTAGTGGAGAAAAATTGAAGGGACTGTGAACTTAAATCATTCTCTATATTGTTTTAGAGCATACCATTATCTTATTGTACTACTGGTAATGCTGATGGAGGGTTGGTAATAAATACTGTTTGGCAAAACATTTTCATTCGTTCTTAAAAAAAGGTATATTGCATATAACCGGATTACCAGTAAACTTATTAATACATATTTCGGTTAAGAACACCTATAGAAAAACTTGAGCCTAAGATCAAAGAATGGGGAAAATGTGAATTTTTTGAATTCAGGTTTATTAAAAACAAGCGTAATTGAAATAAAGATATTTTCTAAAATATTAGATCGCTTAAGTATTGTGGTTAGTCTTTGACAGTGTCAAAATATCTTACGGAGATTAAAAAAAAACTCATTACTGAACATAATTTTGCTGTAATTAGGTTTACAATAACTTAGAAAACTGAATCGCTAGGTTTAACGAATGAAATTCGTCCTCAATTCACTGAATAAAGTAAGAGTTAGCAAGCAGAATTTCTTTAGATGTTTTCAAATTTTGCTGAATAAGGTATTGGTCTTATTGCTTATTGGTACCTTATTGGCCTTCACACAATTAATCTTTTTTCTCTTCCAAGCACAAATAATAGTGGGGATAGCTTCCCAAGCAAGCTTCCTGAAGGGGCATAACGCATTGCGAACCAATTAAATTGCTCAAATACCAAACAATCACGTTAATAACATTCTTAGTAAAATTAGGATTTATTTTCAATGCGGTAGTTTGTATTAAAAACCTTTATCTGACAGTAAGACCAATACTAGTTGTAATAAATAGTTTCGTTATGGAAGACATGTTGTACATAGTATTTGTAATTAGAAATAATAGTATGTTTTATATTTTTATTACTTTCAAACTATTGCGCCAAAGTGTTTAATTTTAAATATTTTGTTGTAAAACTATTTTATCATCAAAGGTGGTTGGATGTTTCTACCTTTTAACTCTACTGACATTTATCGAAATTCCTTTGGAATTCCAACAGAAACTGCCTGTCTGTTTAATGTGTAACTCGTAGACCCATATCCACACATGCTCACTGTGAATAAGCCGATTTGTACAGAATTTTACGTTTATCTACACATCAATAAATTTAATGTTTGGATATTACTACACAAAAATTTGGGCAACATAAAGGTTCTAAATTAATGCTACTGCTGATTAACGTTGAGTACTCGTAGTTTACCCAAACTTTGTCCTCTGTTATTGGGCCAACAACAAATAAGACTTTCTATACAATCCGGAGATCATTTTCCAAAATTTATCTGTAGATATTAAGTATATAAATTTCAATTTTCACCACTAAACTAACTTCTAGGTCCTATTTGATTATTTAGAAATAGATAAACTATAAGTAAAAAGTGATCAGCATTGCAATGCTTATTAACATAGAGATGCAGTACAAACCTTCGTAACGAAATTCTAACCCTTAACAAAGACGTGGATTTACGTCTATGTTTGAGCATGAGTTACCGTTTTCCACAAGTATAAAATTGTTTAGAATGAAATATTTAAATTTGGCTCTGTGAATATCTCGATAAATAGAATATCTGGATCACGCCACAATATTTGTGATGTGGTTTTTTGGTATTAGGGAGTTAGTTGTATTTGACCCGTTTAACCAGAGACCACCCCTACGTAGGTATACATTTTTTTTCCAAAATGTCGAATAAATGTCAAATTGACTCCATACATATTATCTGAGTTTCATTTTGTCTAAGATGTCGTTCAAAAATTGCACAAGTATTCTTTTTATCACGTTTCATCAGGAGTGTATGTTTGCCAGGCACACTATTCTTATGAAACTTAAAATGTACAGCTGAGAGATCTTTTCATTTACTAACAGATGAATGAGATTATGGAGCAACTACAAAAACCAAAATCCTCTAAAATATATTTGAACTGAAGATCAAGATTTTTAAAATTTACAGTCTATTAATAAAGTTAATGTCTCAGAGTTTTTACTTACATATCGGACCAAGTTCCTCTAGATTGTCGAAGGAACATGCTCCTGTCGAGCCCAGCGTTGCACACAACTGCAAAATACAAACTTATTATAAAAATGATTACCGCATATTTCTTTTCAATTTATTTCGTCATTGTACTATTACGTTCTTATTATTTTCATCTAAGTTTCTCAGTTTATAATCAAAGTACTGAGATAGTAAAATTAGTCTTCAATGTGAAGAGTCAACTTCGATCAAAGATGATCAACCAAAACTAGCAGGACCAGTAATGCACAACCACTTGCTTTGTTGTTATTGGCTGAAACTTAAACAATCACCGATAAAATCAGGAGGCAATATTATATTATTAAAAAGCTAGCAGCCTGTGTTAAACAAGCCAATATATTGCTGATTTTTCTAAAGCTTTCGACAGCGTAAACCACAAGTTACTGTTAGCTAAATTAAGGGTAGTAGGGTTTTCTGATCATGTTCTTAATTGGCTGAGATCATATCTGTCAGAAAGAAGGCAGTGTGTCAGGGTTGCTGACATGACTTCGGACTGGGGGTGTGTTACTTGTGGGGTGCCTCAGGGTTCTATCCTGGGTCCCCTACTCTTTGTACTGTATGTAAATGACATTCACAGAGTTCACAAATACTGCAGGTATCACATGTACGCTGATGACCTACAAATCTACTTGCACTTTGACGTTAACTCCATTAATGAATGCATCAACAGGATCAATGACGACATTAAAAATATTGTTTTATGGTGTGGAAACCATGGGCTTACACTAAACCATACAAAAACCAAACCAATACTTATATGCCACACACGTTTACGGAACTTTCTAGACCCGAACACTATTGAATCCCGACGGAACTACTCTACCATACTACGAAACAGTGAAACATCTTGGTTTGACATTTAACTCGAATTTGACTTTGACGGAAGCGGTGAGGGATATATGTCAAAGAGTCTTCGCATCTGTCCACTCACTGAAACGCTTACAAAGATTTCTACCTGAACGGATCAAACTACTGTTGACAAAATCACTAGTACTTCCACACTTCAATTACTGCAACTCTGTGATGAAAAGCTGTAAAGGACTAAAAACTACTGTTTACGTTACGTTTATGATGTGAGACGAGACCAACACATTACACCGTACTATATTCAGGGAAATATTTTGAAATTAAAAGAACAACGATCAATCAAAATACTAAATTTAGTTCATTCAATTTTACAATCTGGATTTCCAAAATATTTTTTAAACTATTTCCAATTTATATCTCATGATAGTGTAAGAAGCACTCGCTCTGGTTCTCGTACCTTAAGAATGCCCCAACACAGGACTGAAGTATTTGATCTTTTCAAGTGATGGGTTGTCGTCTGTGGAACTCCCTCCCCCCAGAAATCACTTCCATTGAGGGAGATCGGCGGTTTGTGGCGGCACTGAGACGTTTGTACCATAAACGGTTGGTCGGGGCGGGTCCGTCCTAGGGGTCTGTGGGTGTGGTGCTGGCATTGTGTGTGAGGAGTGTGAGTGAGACAAAACTGCATATACATTATTTATTTCTAAAATATTATTTTTATATATTTATAAATTATTGTTATAGGTATTAATTATAGTTTTTGGTTCTTTTTAAAAATTGTAATATTATAATATTGTAAAGTTGTAATATTATTTTGTGTTATGATTGTATAATTATATTTTTATTTATTTTTTTAGAAGTATCATATTTATAATTTTTTAGTGTTTAGATTAATGTTTAATTTAATGTATTTGGTAAGGTAGATTAGTGTTAATATTAATTTGGTTAATATTTGTTACTGTAATAATTATTGTTCAGACAGGTTAAGTGTAAGAAAGGGCCATGAGGCCCTAACTTTGCCTGTTTAAATAAACGAATTTTCATTTCATTTCATTTCATTGGTCAGATTGGTCGGTGATTGGTTGAATTCGAGCCAATACTATAAACCTCTGTCTCTTCCACTCACATCTATAAGCGGATGTGCATTACTTATTCTGTAAATTTTGGTTTGAACTCTGTTGACGAACATTGCTCTCCACAGCGATGCCGAAATCCTCAAAATGCTAAATGCAGTGTGAACAAAAAATTTAAATGTTAATATTATTTGTATTATCTTGTATTGCTTAAATTTATTTGTCTTGACGTTTTTTATAGTATGTGCAGGAACTGTTATTGTGCAATCATTGTAGTATTGTAAGGAATTAGAGAAACTATAACAGTGAACATTTTAAAAATTGAGCCTACACAAATTATACATATACATTAATTATAACGAGAATTTTTAAGTCGATTATAGATAATAATACAAAACTTGAGGGAATTACATTAATATGGTTAAATGACAAGTCCTTGTGTATTGATTCTACACAATACTGATTTCATTAAAACACGAAACGTAGATCACTGGTAGCTACATTAGTTTATCAATGATCAACAGATTCTTTAAAATAAATAAAGTTCTTTAAACAATCACGTTTTTATGTTAGATGTTCACATTTCAGGGAAACAAGTGAAATATTTTTAAATAATAAAAGTTTGAAGTAATATAAAGTTTCCCATTAGGAGTTGTCATCTGTCATCGTTTATAAGATTCAAAGAAACAATGTTAAAAAGTTAAGAAAGGCAACAATGTTAAAATACAAACCGTACAAATGTTTCTTGAATAATTATGCTATGTGTAAATATTTTCTGATTATGTGTGCTGTGAAAGTTCTTCCATCTTGGTATGTTGTGGTAATAAATAATACAAGACTTTAAACAGATATTACATATAAGGCAACATATAAACTACAATTAGTATTTATATTTTGTTATCTTTATTGATGTTACATCAATCTTGTTCAACTCTGTAAAACATTGCTTTTAATATTTGTTATTATAAAATTGATTTAATAGTTTACAATGGTTTTTGTCTCCATAGTGTGCCTTGTTCAAAAGGATGTAAGCCTTCCTGATCTGATACCTAATGTCTCAATCAGGAACAAAGAAGGTAAAGGACTCTTTAATGCCAGAACTGTACTTTTTTGTAAACACGTACAATTCAGAAAGTGCAAAATAATTCTTACATCTGCAAATATTACCCCTTAATGCAATCACAGATGATTATTATCCAAAATTACAATATATAACAACATAACCTTCTCTGTTAATTGTACATGTATTAAACATATGTATTACTGTCTTATATTAACAAACAGTGTTAATCCATCAACGCTACTGTATTGTTTGTGGTTTCATACAGCACGCATATTTTAGTTTTTGGTGTAACTGTGTAGTTTGTTTCTATTCAAATGTTGAATTTCAAACTTGTCTACTGATGTTATTAATATTGTTAAACTGTAAGTCTATAAATTTTATTGTTTGTGATTTCCTACTGCACGCATATTTTAGTTTTTGGTGTAACTGTGTAGTTTGTTTCTATTCAAATGTTGAATTTTAAACTTGTCTACTGATGTTATTAATGTTGTTACACTGTGAGTCTACAAATTTTATGTCACTAATACATAACATCTTCCGTTATTGTATATAATTTTATGTGTGCCGTTATTGATTATGCCGTGTGTAGCTTGTTTAAGTTATTTATCGTTTTGCAGTTGCTTATTAAGTCCCACATTGAGGAACAATGCTTCGTGAATAGCATATTGCAATGAATTGCGTGTGCATTTCATTGTTCAATATAGCTTAATTATTTAACCAGCGAATCTTTCTATTTCTTATTCCTTTTATTTATTGTTGTATACAGATGGTTTCAATATATACAATAAGTATACGGATATAGTGTACTAGTAATATAATCATTAAACCTTTTCCATCTGATATATTTCTGATTGTAATTCCAGTTATATGTAGAAAGGATGATCATTTTTGTCAATAGATAACAATATAAAATTGTGCTACACTTTAGAAAAAAAGGAAGTCAGGATTTAAACTCCAATTTTTAAATTCTAAAAATTGTTTTTAAAATTTTAAATTAATTGTAGAAAAGCCTCAAAGTTAGAAAGTCATCACATTGTAATAGCTGTAAAGAATGTAATTTATGCAATGTTATTAAATACATCAATAGTCAATATATTAACTATTAATAAATATATATTAATGAGATGGTGTTGATGTAAAACTTGTTAGAGGGCCAACAGCAGAATGGCTGATTATCATAAATTTGTGTAAAGTGTGAAATGTAATAAGTTTACCCACCAATTATCAATTTCTTCGATGAACCGGCCTTTATCATACATGAGCTTCTATCCAAATTAACTGCCTTACGGCCTTTCACGTCGATGTTTTAATGTAGTTATGTGGTAGTGCAGTTTTTTTAGTGGTTGACAAACAGAACTTGAGGATAAAAGACTTTGTGGAAGCGTTCACTAATTGAGTCTCCAGAGACATCAAAGCTTCTTAGAGTATTGCTTCTTAAATAATCCCTAGCGAGCAATGTTGGGGATTGGTGACTACGTCATTTGTATCTTCTTGCGATTCGCTGGTTTTTGTACTCTGAAGTTGGTGGCATATAATACTAGCAATAATATCACAAGACTTCTCATATCCGAATTGGAAGAAACAAACCCTGACTGATGGTTAGTGCTAGTTTTGTTTTGTTCGTTGTTTTAAAATTTGTTCACATTAGGTTTGGCGTTTAAGCATAGTTCATGCATATGTATTCATGCATTTAAAGCTATCTAACAGGTAAGGGAAGAATAGCGTTATTTTGAATCTACATTGCATTACATATTAATTCTGGTATATGTGAAATAACAGTTACATTAACGGTTAACTTTGATTCGTGGACATTTAAGGCAATCAGATAGGGCTGTTGTGGAATTATAATCTGTTGCTTCGACAAATTTCGTTTAGAAGAATTTGAAAATGATTATTCATTCCACAACTTTACCGTAAGATGGGAGTATTACATCAGCCAAATACAGGACCGTCTCGTCCTCAATGTGGGTTCCAAATGGATATAACCTGTTTTCATGATTCATTCTACAAGATTGTTCTACGACAAAAATATTGCAAAACTCATTGAATAAATAATAGCAATTAATTGCTTTTGAATATGTACATGTTATAGCAAATGGCAAGAAAGAAAATAGGCTAAGTTTTGGATTTATACATGACATCTAGTTTACTTTCATATATACAATTTGTTCCATCCATCCTACTGCTCATTCATTCGAATTTCCCACTCTAGCACCAGCGTCAGTCAGTCAATCCTGTGGTCACCCAAACATGTGCCATGAACTCAGTTGCAGTCTAAAAAGCTTCTGATATCAAAGCGGATTTTAGACGAGTTTTAATTGCCTTGGGCATAGCGGCAATTTATCCAAATTTGGCAGTTTGTTGACAAACTGAGCTCCTGCCTGAGAAGACAATCGCTCATGTACTACCGTCCTGTGTCTCCCAGTTCGGTAATTGTCCCTGCCTCTGGTCTCATAAGAGTGTATGTCACTACTATCTCTAATGTGATCGCATTTTGATCTAAAAAAAACAGAGACGTCTCTAGAATGTAGAGGTAGAGAACAGTTTCAGATTGAATGCTGGTCAGCACGACTCTCTACATTTTAATTTTGTAATTGTTCGAATGGTTATTTTCTGGAGTGTAAACACTCTAGAGAAATGTGTATTTGCACAACCTCCCCACAAGACCACACCGTATGACAGGTGGTCAACAAACACTGAATTTGATGGGGTTTTTAACATTGAAAATATTGAAATATTGACTCAAGATGTTGAGCTCTGTGAATATTGTCATTTCAAGTTCTGTGTTTGATTTTGAAAAATAGAGTCGTGTCATCGGAATACTGGATTATTCGTCCTTGGTGCAAAGATGAGCCAGCGTCGTTGACATACAATAGAAAGAGTAGCGGACTGAGAATGGAGCCTAAATCGCACCAGTCGTAGATTGTCTCAACCAAACTCAGGACCGGTGTCGACAACTGTTGTCGACATAAGTCACAATTATTTGATCTTTACCGACTCTCGGTGGAAAACAAAAGTTGTGTTGCAGATACGCTAAATCTGTCTACAGTGTTGGACAAAAGATGGACAATACGTGTGTATTGGTATTGTTGCCGACAAAATAAAAGCTGTTTAGTGAAAAGTTGTCAACAACTGCCGTAAACACGTTTTTGCAACTTCGGTGTAAACGCAGTTTTAGACCGCTAGATCATCGGCACTCCCAAGATAGCAAGATAGTAAGGTTAGTATTGCAGTCAATATGCCATGAAAAACGTTAGAAAAGGCGTAGGAATTGTGCATAAGTAAAATTAGAGGAAGAATATATCTTACAAAGAACGGCACTAGACCCTTCTCGCGATCTTTCTTGATGGCCTCCTCCAGCTTGTCACCCCGGAGGCTCAGATTATCGTCACTCTCGATATATCGCATCTTCACCAACCCGATCAGTCCCGCCTTCTCTACTGAAGAGTGTGCCTGCAACAAACCTCGGATACAGTGTTGTAACAAATGAATTCTTTTTATTTTTCCAATCAATATAAACACAATTGTAAACACAATCATTTTTGGAAATTGGCTGGCCACTTTAAAAATTAGTGTTGCCAGTTTGTAAATTGAAAAAACAAATACCGCCATTTGGGTATCTACTAAAAATATTTATGCAATAATATAATTCAGAAACTAAATTATATACGATAAACAAATATGCAAAATAAATAAATTATGCACCACATATACATACGCAAATATAATTAACAATAAATACTAATAAATACCAATAAAAATTAAAAGAAGCAATATACAAGATATACAAAGACAATGAAACTCTATCAAAGAAACTTACACCTTATCACATCACAGTACTTAAACAGCCAATGCCTTGCAAAGTAAGGCAAATAATTACTTGTTGAATTTTTTTTTTAATTTTGAATATTTTTAACGTGTAATGGAGTGCGACTTAAAAACTTTGGTCCCAATAGGTACTGAAAAGAATGCAAAAAATAGATGTATTTACTTTGGGTAGTCTAAAATTATTTCCATTTACAAATCTAGTCCAATAGTCTATATTGTTATTGTCTACATTCCCACTTCTAATAAAATCTTAGGACTTTGTACACAAAAAGATGTCGAATAAGTTTAATATTTATTTCTTAGTAGAGGGGAAAAAAACTTTCCCTTTGTAGTTTTTTTGACATGACACATAAGAAGTAGTTTTGGGTGGCTCTTAAAACCTCCGCTGTCCCTATTGTTTGAGACATAGTCTGTGTAGTTGAATTTTTGTAAGTTGCTATTTGCCAAAATTCAGTTTATTCCAACAAAATCTTAACATATTTGGCTTAAGAAATTCTTAAAGTTTAGCTACAGTTCACCTTCCTCTTAGTGCAGCGTCTGGAATCTGACGCAATCACAGACTTGACTCCTGGAATCTGGAGTCATGTTCGTCTGAAAAGATCCAAAACAAGGTCGGCGACGAAGAAGCCCAAAATGAACTCTTTAAATCGTCTCGACATCATACACACTAAGACTCAAAAATGTATGTAAGGTACTACAAAGCATTCTCATTTTCTCATCAGGTTCCAGACGCTGCAATAAGAGGAAGGTGAACTAGAGCTAAATTTCAACATTCACATAAGATTGTCCGATAGAATGCGAACCACTTAATGAGAAAAGTCAGTGCTACTTATGTGATAAGCTACTCATATTTAATAGCTAATTAGTTCACCTGATCAGAGCAGTAGGCGACTAGTCGACTGTTGATCTCTGCGTCTTCCAGGCCGATTTGGCTTTCCCTGAAGCGTTGAATGGCCATTGTGCGTCCTGCTAGGATCGAGATAAAAGTAGCTTCACTTGCAGTTGTCTATAAGCATCACAAGTAACAGTATTAAAACATATAAATAGTTTTTAAATTATTTATTCATGCATACTTCTCCTTCATGAAATGAACATGTATAACATTATATTTTGCTCCACAATACTCAACACTAAATCAATTTGCTTATTTATATAAATGTGGGGAAATATGTATAAATGGTTGTAAACACATTCGGTTGGAAATCTCCTTTGATGAATTAGGGTTTGATAAAATACTATAGGAAACGGGTAATTGAGAATGGTAATTGATGAACACCCATTTAGAATACACGAGTGGTAGAATAAGTTACTATAAACTGATCCGGACAGAAATTAATTAGAAATAACTGAAAAATCTGTATATAAAAAATAAGTAAGCTATTGGTACAAAAAACCCAAAAATTCATTAAAAATATTAATAAAATTTAAGTTATTAATATTTCTTCCTTTGCGAATGAACTAGCTACGATGGTTCAGTGACCGGAGTAAGAAAATAGTATTGTAGTCAACACTGGACAATTTCTGTCGATTGCACGTTGGAATACGCTAATGTAACAGTAGCTACACTTTGTACGGACACTTTCAACAAAAGTACAATTCGTGTTGCGCATGAAATAAAACAGACATATTATTTTAATAGATGTATCTAAAAGATTTATTAATTTTACACCATATCCATAGTATATATTTTTGTAAGTCATAATATTTGAGTTGATGTATAAGTCATGTAATCTATAAAATAAACATCATTTTTAGTTTTGAAACAAACGTTTATAACGTTTAAAAGTTTATCCGTTGACAGAGCTGCATGGATTCTGGTAATTCGTCCACTCATCCTATCAATTTAATTCGCCCATTACTTGTGGAGTAAGGGGTGAATTTAAGAGGTGTCAATATCGTTTGTACCAGCGTACCAACGTATATTCCTATTACTCCTTTCCTATCTTCCTTACTCCCCGTCATCCGTTCAGTTGCTTGCTATGTAAAATGAATGAATAGATGATTTTTTTTCTTCCCAAATAAATGTACAATATTGCAATTTTAAAATGGACTTTATGGTTTCATGAAACAATTTTCAAAATCGTAGAAAGTAGCTTCAAACAAAAAAAATCACCTTAGGGAGAAAAATTTTCATTGGGAAATGAGCCTGCATGGGCTATAATGCTAGAGCGCAAGATTCGATTTTCTCTTGCTAAATTAATAACAGACTTAATATTCAAAATTTATAAAATTAAAAATATAATGAAAGATGTAAATTTTTTGTGTCAGTGTTAAAGGTTGAAGTTTATTAGTTTAAAAGTAGTTTACAATAGGATATATAAGCAACAAGGATAACAGGATCGCAACAGATAATGCAATGATGACGCCGCAGTTAAAACGGATGATGGAGGGAGGAAGGGAGTACACAGCACTGCCTCTGCGATCCTCAGTAGAAAAAGAAAACAAATACTGGTTAACTTTTATTTAAAATTGAATATATAATTTTTTTACTAAAATTTTGAAACTGTTCACTGATATTTATAAAAAGTCCGTGCACTAGTAGTAAAAGTTGGTTTTTGAAAAAGACTAGGATAATTGCAGAGATTTAATTCCTGTAGGTCTATAATAACGTGTATAGACAAAGGTGTGTCGAATTCTATCAAACAGATAATTTAAATTTTTATACATGTGAATTGAAGGAAACGTTATAAGTTGCCTTAATGTTAAAGCTTAAGGATTTCATGTTATGCTTATAAATAAATATTTAAACACCCCTTTAAGGTTTATGTGAGTACAAAACATAAGTTCTCACCTGAATAACACCTCCTCCTTTGCTGTCACTCCGGACGTGTAAGAAGTCCTCGGGCAGGCCTGTCATCTTGCCCAGCCAATTCATAACGACGGTCTCCAACTCCGTGCATACAGGGCTGGATGCCTGTACCAAAAACCCACTCTCTAGAAACTGTCTCCACCAAATCTACATTTTGGGGAACATGTTGGGCAAAAACGATACGTTTAAATGTCTACAATGGCACGAGTGACAAACGCGTCACACATACCCTAGGCCTACTCCAAAAGTATCAAGAAATTTATGGGGTGCTTTGTCACAAAAGTGATAATTATATGTAACGTGAACGATGATCATTGAATATTCGGTATCCTCTCCGAGCGCGGAGGTGTTTGTTTAGCCCTTCGTCTTCGGATCTTCTCTGTTTCTAGAGTACCTTACACGGGTAAAACATAATAAACATTACTAGTATCTATCTAGATGTTAAAATTTGAAACATATACTTGTAAATGCCAAAAATTCCAATACCCAGGCAAATCCAAAAAGGGGGCTTTTTTGTAATAAATGAGTACAAGTTATGTAATGGAATATTAGGTGAACAATTAAACACTATAAAACTGGTTGTAAAGCTGAACAAGAAAATAAAGAGACGAAGGTGCTTGATATTAATTGAGAAAAGAGGTGCAATCTGTTGGTTTTAAAATAGGAAACATGACTTAGTCACAGCCTTATCAGATATCTTTCCTGAACACCGGACAAATTAAAAATTAGTTGATCATTCCAGAAAGAGTTGTAGGCGTTTAAAGTTTGTAATTAAAGCCATCTAGAAATCGCTTTACTGCATATTTGTGGAAAATTACTGCATGGAATTATATTTTTATACAATACATATATTTTTTATCTTAAAAATGTCTAATATATATGTGAAGTTATGAAGTAAAAGAATGAAAAAAATCACTAAATAGTAAAAACACAACAAAAGTTTCAAAGTCGATGGAAAATCATTCAAATTCAACAAAATTCTTCATAAAATTTACAACCTTAATAAATAGTACAAAGTTTTAAGAATACAAATTCTTTAATAAAAATATATTTTAATAAATAGTCAAACTCGTCCTATATAAATAAAGTGTTAAAAATTAACTCTGCAAAATCTATACAATAACATTTCAGAACCTTATTATGATTACATGAAACTACCAAAACATATAAAAACTTTTAATATATTCTTTTAGTTAAAATTAATTTTAGAACGTTACTTCCTACCATTTTTATAAGGAAATATTTTGAATGAAAATTAAAAACAGGAAAACAGTAAGAAATGTTATATAAACTTTTCATAGAGTTTTATTCTTATCATAAAGAATATTTCTACTATGAACCGTCTAGAAAAAACGAGTTTATAAAACCAGAACAGTTAATTAAATCTTTTGTAAATATGAAGGCTTTTCATCACAACTGATAAAAAACTAAAAAATGATTTTGCTTATAGAGTATGATGGATATTTAGATTAACAATAAGGTATTAATATAGATAATAGTCCATGTGATTCATATGTATGTGATCCACGTGATCTTTTAATTGTAAATAAATCAATTCATAATAAATAGTATATACAACTATACAGTAGATGCTGAGTATAATGCCTCATGAAGAATTTAGAACACTTCAATAGATAAGTATACAGATTCCGTATTAGGAATATGTTATAATTAGTTACTGTCAATAACTAAAACAGTATATTGACAAACCATATAAAAACAGTTCATAATAAATAGTATATACAACTATACAGTAGATGCTGAGTATAATGCCTCATGAAGAAATTAGAACACTTCAATAGATAAGTATACAGATTCCGTATTAGGAATATTTTATAATTAGTTACTGTCACTAACTAAAACAGTATATTGACAAAACATATAAAAACAGGAAAAATAAAGATATTAATTGCGTTGATAGGGAAATATTCCTACTTCTAATATTTTCAAACAAATCTATTTTGGGTTCCTCACAGACTTAGTTTTATCATATGAAATTAAGCGCAAACTCTTATGCACAAGTAGAATGAGACTATATATACTCAATTAGTAATTTATAACTCCATGGAGTGTAAAGAATGAGTGACGCAGAAAGAAGAATATTTCGTCAGTGCATGGTGTTAATGGAATGTTAAGGAAGAGAACGTGTTTTTATCTTAGTTCTTAGGCTTACGCAATCGGTTTGATTGGCTTTTTCGTTTTACGATTTAATTACGCGTCTAAAGATTAAAACGGAATTCTAATCTTGAAGTGTATTGGTCTCGGTTAACCGAATCTGTCAATAAAAACAGCTTATATTGCAGCTGTATAGGGACAGACCTATAACGTGATTTGCTCAAGCTTAGCCTATGTGACGAAATATAGTGAACTTTATGGCTTCTTTATCAGTCTGCCAGCTTTTTGATAATTTTATTCTACCTTCTTGATTGAAATGATTTTCTCTCTCGATGATTTATGAGGTTTTATTATTACTATTTAAATTTAGCACTGGTTTTTATATTTAAAATTGTACTACATATTCGTTTTTATAGCTGTGTATAGCCGATATCATCAATGTTATTTATGTCCATATGAGTCTTCTTGACGTTTCGACCGGGAGACTTAGAAGATAGTTGGTAATTTTCTATCGCAGGGTCAAATTATATTCCGCCGGAGAGCGAAAAGAATGGCAAATGTTGTTACTGTAAGGAAATATTGGACAACATACTGTAGCCGCCCGGGAAAAATATAAACTAGTGCATGTGAATTCTTATTCACGGAAAAGGGGAATTTAAAAATCGAAGAAGCTAACTGAGAAAAAATATTTAACAGTTTTAATTTGTCTTTTGTCTTAGTTAAAGTCTAAAGATTTTCTTTTGCAAGAGTGGTAACATGCCACAAAAATGTAGAATACAAGCAAAAATTAAGATCCGGGAATCAATTTACAGTTAAACAACGAAATTCTAATTTTTTTACAAGAACGTTACATTTTATAGCACCAAGAATTTTTAACAAATTACCAAACTATTTACAATAGTTCTTCAACATCTTTTCTATTACTTATTTTCATTCAATAATTTCTTATGCAGCAAAGCAAAGAAGCACTGATAGTAAGAAAAAACATTGGCCAAAAAAGATAAAATATAAATGTATTCTTTCACTATTTGGACGCTGTAAAATAATTTTAATATTAAATAATTGGAATCTCCGAACAGGCCAAGTGCCGTTGGAGGTCCTAAATTTTCTTTTCTTCTATTTACAAAAGTCAGTATATTTACAAGTTTTTTATAACGATTAGATGTGTAAGGGGACTGAAAGAAGTTACTTTTTAAGTTACATTATGTTATTGAAAATCTAAATACATGTTAAGATTTTCATTTAGTGCATTTAGTCAGTCTTGGAAAGTGTAATTATATTGTTTATGATTCTTAATTATGTAAGTTTTTCATTTATTTGATGTATGTTTTGTGGCAGAATGAGAAAATAAATAAATTTATTTATTGCTTATTTAGTAATATCCAAGGTCAGGTCATCATGGAGCTACAGTACACAGTAAGGCAGTGCACAAACATAAAATAGGAAATAAAAAATGTAATAATTGTTTGCTACTTACCCAAGTGAAACCGAGACAGTTAATTGCGTCAGCTAACATGTCGCCCAACAAGGACGGCATGGAATTGAGAGCGGGGAAGTAGGCATGCATGTGTGGACTCTGCCAATGGGTTACCTAAGAAGGAAATAAAATTAGATACGTGGAAATAAAATTAGATAAAAGACAATAAAGATATCTCTGCTTGTACTCTTAGTTGTCAAGTATCTGATGTAATTAGTATCTAATGATAGTTGAAGTCAGTACCCACAGGCCTCTTAAAGGCAGTATTCAAATAAATAAGTAATGAATGTTTAAAAATGAACTGACCCCTGGCATGATGACTCGCTCGATGTCTCCAAAGATGGCATCCCAAGACTCAGGCTCCAATGGAGCGTCCATGGGGACGAGATTCCGGATATATCCGGGTGTTACACTTGGATACACTCTCCTGTCTCGGATATTTTCTAGATAGTCGGCTATATAGTCCACCATCTGTTTCCCTGAAATGATTGTTTCACGTAAAAATTTAATTTAGGTATACTGTCTGACACTTTTAACGTTTGTTATTTACAAACAACTCAAATGTAAGTATACACAAAGTAAGTATAATTTACTTTGATACTTACATTTATACTTCAAATATTATTAGCAAAGAGGCTATTTCTTTTTCTTAAACGTATGTTTTTAGAAGCAAAGTAATATATTATGAAATTATAAAACTAGTTAATTCTTTATCGAAAATAATCTTTTAGTGTAGACCAATTGGGATTTCAGATAGTCCAATGAGAATAAAATAATAGTACATTTACAAAAATTAATGCACTTTTTGAA